>NC_063047.1:620000-645000 GCF_018812025.1 Megalobrama amblycephala
GTGTGTGTTTCATGTCCATCTGCTTTTCGGTCTAATTAATCTCTTTAGGAACTAAGTGAGATTGATTTTTATTTATTGATTTTTTTTTTTATTATTTTAACAAAAGTTATTTGGATAATGCTTTACAATAAGGTTCCATTAACTACATTAACTAATAATGAACAATAATTCAAGCATTTATTGTTCTCAGATAATGTTAATTCCAACATTTACTAATACATTATTAAAATCAAAACTTGTTAATATTTAATTGACTTGAACTAACAATGAGCAGCTGTATTTATATTAACAAACATTAACAAATATTAATAAATGCTGTAACAGCTGAATTGCTCATTGATAACCTTAACTAAAATACCTTGTTGTAAAGTGTTACCGTTAAATGTACCAATATGAAATATAAGTCTGTGATTTATTGATAAATTCTGTTTATTATTTAATAAACACACTATTACAATGATAGCGATATCAAGTGTATATTTGCTGGAAATAAGGTTTCTGTGACATCTAAATTGTAGATTCCAGCAAAATTTATACAAATAGAATAGAAAATACAGCTGCGAGCAGCAATTCTCAGGGTTCAGGCGTTTTAAGGCCTTTAAGCAAACCTGTAACCATCTCAATCATAGGTGGAAAAGACCATTTACAGTAAATACAGGCAATTTACCATATGAAATATAGTTTTTAAAGCTTTTTAACAGTTATTGAGATTGAGCTAAAAACCTAGGATTAGTTCGCCAAAGTTTGTTTTTGAAATAATCTGCAATATTTAACAAACGATTCGATGCAAAGGAGAGGCAAAGTTGCTCAGAATGAGGAGTTCTACCATGTGGTACGAATGTCGTGGGCGTGTGTATGAAAAATTGTGCGATACACAATCCTTTACACACGTGAAAAATGCGAAGGTGCCCCCTGGTGGCCGATTTCTTTCGAATTTCTCACAGGCCTCTAGGGCCGTGAGTCAAACAGGCCCAGAGAGTTTCGTTCCAATCAGCCTCTGTTAACCTTGTCTGATAGCTGCTCAAACTTCATTGGCTGATGGCGGACATGTTTTTTTAAAATACGTCAGTGTCCTCATAGACCGTCATGACACTTCGGACAAAGACACTGCATGCCAATTTTCAAGTCGATTGGACTAACGATAAAGTAGTTATAGCCATTTTCATGTTTTTTTTCCCTGTTGTAGCGCCACCAAGTGGCCTGTCACCGCGATCACAGAATGAGCTCTTACACAGGTGCGCTGAGTTTGGTGAAAATATCTAATTACGTTCACGAGTTATAGCCATTTTAGTAAAAGTGGCTCCGCCCACTTCGAACGTTTTGGCGGCCCCTAGAGATTGTGAATCAAAATTTTTTTTATTTTTTTGATAATTATTGACAATCAGACTCCAGAGAATCTCGCTGCACTGGTTTGGTTCCGATCGGGTCAAAAACCCAGGACTAGTTCGCAAAAGTAGGTTTTTCAAAAAATCCAAAATACCCGAAAATTTCGTAAATCTGAAGCGTGCATCTTGTCTTGAGTCAATGATTCCAACGATATAAGACACTTGAGCCTACGCCAACGGTTCAGGAGTTATGAACCATTTCATACTTTTGACCACTGTAGCGCCCCCGTCAGGCCGATCGGGGCAAGCCTTAGTGACTTTGTAGACGGTGTGTTTAAAATAATAATTTGATCTCTATTATCATATTTTCATAATCGTTGGAAGCCGAAATCCAAACTCATTTTCAATTAATTGCACAGCCCTAGTAAGATGCAATAAAAATTGCTTGCTTTCCTCTGTCTGAGAAACTCTAACTCTGTTACGAAAGGATTTCAGCACCTGCCCTATATTGGATCAGTATTGAAAGGTCTGCTGGTATTTAAACCTGTCTCTGTCTCTTTGGTTTTCTCTGTCACTTCATCCTCCACTTAGAGCCCAAATTTCATTATGAGCATTATCTGCTGTGCGCTGCATTCCGCTAATGTCCCCATCTCACTAATGCATGTAGGCGATCTGTCAAAGTCACGTCTAGTGGAGCGCACTGCAAATCATCTTCAGGTTTTGTCAATTCACGTCGGTCCAGTTTCCAGTACATCGTGTTGAGTGTTTCAGTCTTTGTGTCGTATGCCATTGTTTCCAACTGGAACATCTTCTAGGTTTAAAAAGAGTTTCTGTGGTGAAGAGTTTTTAATGTTGTTTATATGTCTATGTGGTGTCAACACCATTGCTGAGTATTTTCTCATTAAAACTACAGTGAACTAAAGACACTTAAAACTACAGTGAGTGGGTCTTGAGTTTAAAATAATGGATAAAAAAATGCTAAAGTCAAGATTTTCTTTACCATCTAAATACCTTAGAAAAATAGATTGAGTTCAAATATAAATTTTTTTACAAACAAGAAGATTTTTCATTTTATTAGTGTCTGCAAAAATTCTGTCAACTAGCCTATGTTACTAACCAAACACCCCCTGAAAACTAAATAATGGTTTATCCCAAAACCATGTGACCAGCATCATGTGATGTCATTTTCTTCTGCGGCGGATATTTTGAACACATTGTGGTAAATATCCTCTTATTTTTTTCTATATTTTATCTCCAATGTTCTATTGTTATTAATTGTCCATCAACTATGTTGGGTACATTGTTATAATTAGCAATATTTTATGATTTTCTTTCAAATAATGATTAAAATGTGAGGTTAATCTGATCAAGAATATGACATTTGGTTGACCAGACAAGGCCTCTCATTGAAATTGAGGCAACATTGACTATCAACTATGGAAAAAAACAACAACTATCAACTATGTTACTTGTTAGCTATGTTACCGTCATTGTCAACCATGTTACCGTCATAGTCAAATATGTTACTGGCATCAACTATGTTACTGTCATAGTCAACTATGTTACTTGTCAGCTATTTTAGCGTCATTGTCAACTATGTGACAGTCATAGTCAAGTATGTTACTGTCATAGTCAACTTTGTGACAGTCATGTTACTGGCATCAACTATGTTACTATCATAGTCAACTTTGTGACAGTCATAGTCAAGTATGTAACCGTTATAGTCAGCTGTGTGACAGTCATAGTCAAGTATGTTACCGTCATTGTCAAGTATGTTACTTGCATCAACTATGTTACCGTCATAGTCAAGTATGTTACTTGTATCAACTATGTTACCGCCATAGTCAAGTATGTTACCGTCATAGTCAGCTGTGTGACAGTCATAGTCAAGTATGTTACCGTCATAGTCAAGTATGTTACTTGTATCAACTATGTTACCGTCATAGTCAAGTATGTTACTTGTATCAACTATGTTACCGCCATAGTCAAGTATGTTACTTGTATCAACTATGTTACCGCCATAGTCAAGTATGTTACCGTCATAGTCAGCTGTGTGACAGTCATAGTCAAGTATGTTACCGTCATTGTCAAGTATGTTACTTGTATCAACTATGTTACCGCCATAGTCAAGTATGTTACCGCCATAGTCAAGTATGTTACCGTCATAGTCAAGTATGTTACCGTCATTGTCAAGTATGTTACTTGCATCAACTATGTTACCGTCATAGTCAAGTATGTTACCGTCATAGTCAGCTGTGTGACAGTCATAGTCAAGTATGTTACCGTCATTGTCAAGTATGTTACTTGCATCAACTATGTTACCGTCATAGTCAAGTATGTTACTTGTATCAACTATGTTACCGTCATAGTCAAGTATGTTACTTGTATCAACTATGTTACCGCCATAGTCAAGTATGTTACTTGTATCAACTATGTTACCGCCATAGTCAAGTATGTTACCGTCATAGTCAGCTGTGTGACAGTCATAGTCAAGTATGTTACCGTCATTGTCAAGTATGTTACTTGTATCAACTATGTTACCGCCATAGTCAAGTATGTTACCGTCATAGTCAAGTATGTTACTTGCATCAACTATGTTACCGCCATAATCAAGTATGTTACCGTCATAGTTAAGTATGTTACTTGTATCAACTATGTTACCGCCATAGTCAAGTATGTTACCGTCATAGTCAGCTGTGTGACAGTCATAGTCAAGTATGTTACCGTCATATTCAAGTATGTTACTTGCATCAACTATGTTACCGTCATAGTCAAGTATGTTACTTGCATCAACTATGTTACCGCCATAGTCAAGTATGTTACTTGTATCAACTATGTTACGTCATAGTCAAGTATGTTACTTGCATCAACTATGTTACCGTCATAGTCAAGTATGTTACTTGTATCAACTATGTTACCGCCATAGTCAAGTATGTTACCGTCATAGTCAGCTGTGTGACAGTCATAGTCAAGTATGTTACTTGCATCAACTATGTTACCGCCATAGTCAAGTATGTTACCGTCATAGTCAGCTGTGTGACAGTCATAGTCAAGTATGTTACTTGCATCAACTATGTTACCGTCATAGTCAAGTATGTTACCGTCATAGTCAGCTGTGTGACAGTCATAGTCAAGTATGTTACCGTCATTGTCAAGTATGTTACTTGCATCAACTATGTTACCGTCATAGTCAAGTATGTTACTTGTATCAACTATGTTACCGTCATAGTCAAGTATGTTACTTGTATCAACTATGTTACCGCCATAGTCAAGTATGTTACTTGTATCAACTATGTTACCGCCATAGTCAAGTATGTTACCGTCATAGTCAGCTGTGTGACAGTCATAGTCAAGTATGTTACCGTCATTGTCAAGTATGTTACTTGTATCAACTATGTTACCGCCATAGTCAAGTATGTTACCGTCATAGTCAAGTATGTTACTTGCATCAACTATGTTACCGCCATAATCAAGTATGTTACCGTCATAGTTAAGTATGTTACTTGTATCAACTATGTTACCGCCATAGTCAAGTATGTTACCGTCATAGTCAGCTGTGTGACAGTCATAGTCAAGTATGTTACCGTCATATTCAAGTATGTTACTTGCATCAACTATGTTACCGTCATAGTCAAGTATGTTACTTGCATCAACTATGTTACCGCCATAGTCAAGTATGTTACTTGTATCAACTATGTTACGTCATAGTCAAGTATGTTACTTGCATCAACTATGTTACCGTCATAGTCAAGTATGTTACTTGTATCAACTATGTTACCGCCATAGTCAAGTATGTTACCGTCATAGTCAGCTGTGTGACAGTCATAGTCAAGTATGTTACTTGCATCAACTATGTTACGTCATAGTCAAGTATGTTACTTGTATCAACTATGTTACGTCATAGTCAAGTATGTTACTTGCATCAACTATGTTACCGTCATAGTCAAGTATGTTACTTGTATCAACTATGTTACCGCCATAGTCAAGTATGTTACCGTCATAGTCAGCTGTGTGACAGTCATAGTCAAGTATGTTACTTGCATCAACTATGTTACGTCATAGTCAAGTATGTTACTTGCATCAACTATGTTACCGTCATAGTCAAGTATGTTACTTGTATCAACTATGTTACCGCCATAGTCAAGTATGTTACCGTCATAGTCAGCTGTGTGACAGTCATAGTCAAGTATGTTACCATCATAGTCAGCTGTGTGACAGTCATAGTCAAGTATGTTACCTGCGTCAACTATGTTACCATCATTGTCAACTGTGTTACTGTCTGTTGTCATCGTTATTGTCATTTGACTGATTATTTACAAATTTAAATATATATATATATATATATTTTATGTCTGTAGACTGCTGCTTTTGATATTATTTCACGGTATAGTTTATGTCCGACTGGAATTTTGCATGACATTCTTAAAACCATTAAAATGATCTTTAATGTAGATTTATGATGATAATTTTCTTGTCCTTGTCCTTCGTAACATAGTTACCAGGGAAAACGTTTTTGATGATGTGTTTAATGATTAAGCTTTGCAACTAGCAGATACATTACACTGATAAAATATACAGATGTAGTTTTTGCTCTTTTTTGCTGATGTGAAATGTACCCTAAATAATAGAATGACTCACCTAGCTAATGTTAACACCTTATTGTAAAGTCTTACCATTCTTCTGTAACTTTACAATAATGTTTCATTTATTAACATTATTTAACTACATTAGTTATCATGAACAATACTTCTGCAGCCTTTATTAATCTTAGATAATATTAGTAAAGTAACTTGTGTGTTATTACAGTTGTATCTGTTAACAAAGATGCTCATTTTTTGCTAATGCATTAATTAATATTATCAATCGGTACTACTGTAAGGTGTTTTTCTTACATTTTCAAGTACAAACCCGATTCCAAAAACGTTGGGACACTGTACAAATTGTGAATAAAAACAGAATGCAATGATGTGGAAGTTTCAAATTTCAATATTTTATTCAGAATACAACATAGATGACATATCAAATGTTTAAACTGAGAAAATGTATCATTTTAAGGGAAAAATAAGTTGATTTTAAATTTCATGCCATCAACACATCTCCAAAAAGTTGGGACAAGGCCATGTTTACCACTGTGTGGCATCCCCTCTTCTTTTTATAACAGTCTGCAAACGTCTGGGGACTGAGGAGACAAGTTGCTCAAGTTTAGGAATAGGAATGTTGTCCCATTCTTGTCTAATACAGGCTTCTAGTTGCTCAACTGTCTTAGGTCTTCTTTGTCGCATCTTCCTCTTTATGATGCGCCAAATGTTTTCTATGGGTGAAAGATCTGGACTGCAGGCTGGCCATTTCAGTACCCGGATCCTTCTTCTACACAGCCATGATGTTGTAATTGATGCAGTATGTGGTCTGGCATTGTCATGTTGGAAAATGCAAGGTCCTCCCTGAAAGAGACAACGTCTGGATGGGAGCATATGTTGTTCTAGAACTTGGATATACCTTTCAGCATTGATGGTGCCTTTCCAGATGTGTAAGCTGCCCATGCCACACGCACTCATGCAACCCCATACCATCAGAGATGCAGGCTTCTGAACTGAGCGCTGATAACAACTTGGGTTGTCCTTGTCCTCTTTAGTCCGGATGACATGGCGTCCCAGTTTTCCAAAAAGAACTTCAAATTTTGATTCGTCTGACCAACAGTTTTCCACTTTGCCACAGTCCGTTTTAAATGAGCCTTGTCCCAGAGAAAATTCCTGCGCTTCTGGATCATGTTTAGATATGGCTTCTTTTTTGACCTATAGAGTTTTAGCCGGCAACGGCGAATGGCACGGTGGATTGTGTTCACCGACAATGTTTTCTGGAAGTATTCCTGAGCCCATGTTGTGATTTCCATTACAGTAGCATTCCTGTATGCGATGCAGTGCCGTCTAAGGGCCCAAAGATCACGGGCATCCAGTATGGTTTTCCGGCCTTGACCCTTACGCACAGAGATTGTTCCAGATTATTTGAATCTTTGGATGATATTATGCACTGTAGATGATGATAACTTCAAACTCTTTGCAATTTTTCTCTGAGAAACTCCTTTCTGATATTGCTCCACTATTTTTCACCACAGCATTGTGGGAATTGGTGATCCTCTGCCCATCTTGACTTCTGAGAGACACTGCCACTCTGAGAGGCTCTTTTTATACCCAATCATGTTGCCAATTGACCTAATAAGTTGCAAATTGGTCCTCCAGCTGTTCCTTATATGTACATTTAACTTTTCCGGCCTCTTATTGCTACCTGTCCCAACTTTTTTGGAATGTGTAGCTCTCATGAAATCCAAAATGAGCCAATATTTGGCATGACATTTCAAAATGTCTCACTTTCAACATTTGATATGTTATCTATATTCTATTGTGAATAAAATATAAGTTTATGAGATTTGTAAATTATTGCATTCCTTTTTTATCCACAATTTGTAGTGTCCCAACTTTTTTGGAATCGGGTTTATATAATTTTCTGAATAAAGTAACTGTGTTGTAAAATGATTTAACAAGATTTGACCAATGATTTGATATTCCTGATGATTTCAACATGACATTTATAATGTTATCTGCAGTAGTGTTCATCATAACTTAAAGTTTGTCCGTCTAGTTATAGTTATTCAGCCAAACCTGGGAATGCTGACAGATCCGACATGTTGTAAGACCTTCCCAATGTGCTTAGCACAACAAGATCCAGCAATCCCATCAGCGCCGCCTCATCTGTCACCACTGATTCACGACTGTTACACACCATTTAGCTTCATCTCATTATTGGCTTCGTTAAGAGCTCAGAGCATATGCATGTATATCTCAGCTGATGAGAATCTCAATCAGTGCTCCGAATGCAACGAGGCAACAAGAGATAAGTTATCTAAAAGTTATGCATGCAGAAGTTTTGGTTGCAGCGGCACATTTTTCAGTCAATTGGTTTCTTTTTCCGCCAAGTTGCATTGGGTAACATCTCACAAATAAAACAATTGACTTAAAGCACATATATGCAATATGCTTACAAAATCTTGAACAAATTATAAATGTTTTTAAGGGTGAAGATAACAGTTTTCCTTGTCCGGACATCGCTTTTGGCCACTTCTGAATACACACTACAATTCAAAGTCTGGAAATACTAATAATTTTTGTGTTTTTGAAAGAAATTGTCATGTTTATTCACCTCAGATGCATTAAATAGATCAAAAAGCACATTATTATTTCTATTTTAAATAAATGTATATTATTCAAATTCTCTGTCCATCTCATTGACCTCTTTGGTATTCTAGCAGTTATTTTCTATTGCTATTATTTTAGTTTTTTTGTTTGTTTCTGAAATGACACGTTTTTGCTTTGCTTTAGGCGAGGTCAAAAACAAACAAACCTGTCGTCAGGTCAGAACGATCGCTCCATTTGTGTAGGACTGCTCACTGCGAGTTGTGTTAATTTGTCTCTTTTCGTTCTGTAACCTTGTGTCCTTCAGCCGCAGTTGTGCTGCATCGAGCGGTTTTTGTGTTTTGCTGCTCGTTTAAAAGGCCAGACGTGTGTTTTATCCTTTAGAGGACAGATGAAAAGACATATGCTCACCATGGGAATGGTTTGAAATGATAAATGTGTGTACAGTTTCCTCTCCTGCCCGCAGAAACACACACACACACATTTACTGTGTTTAATTATCTTTCCAGAACGGCACAATAACAGCTCCTTCACTGCAAAAATTACTTAAAGAGGTCATGACATGGATTTTTTTTTTTATTATTTTAATGCTCCTTGAGTTTTTTGCACATTAAGCGATTTAATGCATGTGGGTGGGGCCTATTGTACAAGTGGGCGGAGCCTGTGGAGCAATTATGTAAAACCTCGTTGATGTTTTGCTCTGGGGGCGGTCATATGCAAATGTATTTGCCAGAATGCACACTTCAGATTTAGTATGTCATCCAGGTACTTTTTGCCCACTCTTTTATGAGAACTGTGAATTCTTCTCACATACTGTTTCGGGTGCAGCCTGTGTGTGTTGTCACTGTTGAATTCTGGGTAAAGACCCTGGAGTGAGTTCCAGGCCACTGAAGAGGGTGTGAAGCCATATTGTGAGAGTAATTGTGCACAGCAGTGATATTCCCCGAGTGTGTCTTGATGAGATCAGCAGTACGGAGGGGTTTGTGGGAGGTTTAAAGGCTGAGAGGTTTTTACGGCGGTGTGTCGGTGACCTCGAGAACTGAAAAAGAGGAAATGTTCAGGTCGGCGGTCACTCGTTTGAGGTGGAGGGAGATGACTGCACTGCTGTAATAGAGTGACTTTCCTGCTTCTGTGGCGTCCGTCTTTAATGACCTAATGTCATGTGTTCATTCCAGTCCACTTATATCACAGACGCTTTTCCACCATAAGCCAAACCGTTCTCGTTGTTTAACCAACTGTACTGAGAGTTTTGGGTTGAGAACGGTTTGTAATCGATTCAAACTCAAGTGGAAATATTACTTGTTTCTTAACATTCTCAGATCCGTTCAGCTCGATGGTGGAAAAGCGAAAAGCGGCTTTAGATTCCCATCTAATGAATGTTTTAGATATAATTGGAGTGGAATGGACACATGATATTTGGTCATTAAAGATGAACATCACAGAAGCTGGTCACTATTTAAAAGACCAGTAGGAATTTTTTTTTTTTTTTAATTAAAATGTTTTGTTTATTATATATATTTTTAATATATAAAATGTTTATAATGTATATTTTATGTATTAAATTATTAAATATTGAAAAAAAAAAAAAAAAAAAATATATATATATATATATATATATATATATATATATATATATATAAATTTAAATTATGTATTTAAAAATGTTATTTATTTACTATTTTAAATTATATATATTTATATATATATATATATATATATATATATATATATATATATATATATATATATATTATTTAATATAAATTAAATTTCATTTATTGTTTGTTTTTGTTTTATTTATTTTTTACAGTTTTATTGTCTGTATTTCCTGTGTCTTGTTTGTGTCTTGCTATAAAAAACATTTACCCATAGAGACAAAATAAAAAAGTTAATTACTAAAACTATTACAAAAATCTTTTATAAAAATCTATTATTTATTAATTATTTATTAATTATATATAAACTTATTAATTATTATTTATTAGTTTATTTATTATTTAATATTTTAAATAATATTTTAGGGTCAAAATAAAGTTTGTTACTTTAAAATTATTTTTAAATTATTAAAAAAACATCTATTATCAATTTATTTATTTTATATACTCTTATTTTTAAATAATAATTATTATTAATTTGTTAAATTATTATTAATTTTTTAAAAAATTTATAAAAAAAATTTTTTATTGTCTGTAAATTATCATCTTGTTTGTATATTTTGCTGTAAAAGCCATTTGCCCCATAGGAACAAAATAAAGTTTAAGTTACTTTAAAATAATTTTTAAATTATATAAAAATAATCTATTGTTAATAATTCATTTATTGTATCAATTTGTGTAAATAATTTAGTGTATGGAAGAAGATTCTTGAGAAAATAGCAAACTTACATGAACAAACCATTAATAAAATAGTGCAGACAGAAAATGAGAATATCTAAAATGAACAGTGCAGAATAAATGATTTCTGAATAAATTAAGGAAGTGTCTTTGAACAAGCAATTAATTAAGAAGATGGAGACTGAAGGTGTCAGTAATAGTGCTTTTGAACAACTGATACGAGACGAGACGTATCTAAACTGTCCCTCAGATTGTGTCGGTCTGTGGATGGTGCGTCGCTGGCAGGGTTCAGAGGATTCTTGAATTATTCATCCGAGTATTTTGGTATTTGGAGGTTCAGAGTGTGTGAATATTTCTAGTCTGTTTCTTTGTCTCACAGCGGCACATTTATGATCTCTTGCAGAAATATCATCCAGAAACCAAAAATATCAACCCTTGAGTGCGTTTGTGTCTGAATGTGAATGTCGTCGTAATGAAACCTGAGTGTATTTTGGGTGAAATGATCCACCTGACGGCTTCACTAGAGGGAGCTGTTGAACTCATGATGTAACTCCTCACTATTCGCCTCTTTTTACCATACAAACTCAAGCCCATCTCTGTCTTTACATGTAAACGCAGGAGGAGACCTCCGGTTCAGACTCTGGTGTGTAATCGGCTCTAATCGTGCCGTGAGAGTGATGCAGTGTGTTTTTCATTGGTTCTGACAGAGTGTTTGATGAAGACTCATCTAACACAATGACACACACCTATAATTAAGTATGTTACACAGTCTGTGCCAAGAGAGCGATATAATCTACTTAAGAGCCTCAGCCAGAGAAACAGCAGGGAAAGTTCTGGATCACGGCCAGCGTGTCTCGGAGACGAGAGCAAACACAAATGAACCATCAGATGCTGGGTGTTAAAGAGACAGTGCTCCTAAAAATGAAAGTGGATGGTGACCGAGGCATGTCAAGTCAAAAAAGACTATATGTGTGTGTGTGTGTGTGTGTGTGTAAAATATATATATATATATATATATATATATATATATATGTATATATATATGTCATCTAAATTCAGATTTTTTACCCTTTAATGTTACTCTTTATAAAAGGTGCAGTGCGTCATTTCCGTGCTGCTGTCGACACCAAACAAAATAATAAAAATAATGACTGTTTTCAAACAGGTTTTCCAGACAGATGTGTATAGTCCTGCTGAATACATTAAAGGTGCAGTATGCGATTTCTCAAAATCATTGTTGAACATGGTTGATATTTGAAATCAACCCAAACAAACATACCCCTCCCTTCATTGCTCCACCCCCAAAAGGCACGAACACGCAATGCAAGAGTGTCTCTTTTATCACAGCAGAAGCAAAGCTAAATAATGCTTTGCAACGATGAACAAATGAGTGGACACGCCTCCTACTGCTGATTGGCTCACTCTCTCTCCTCCATCATGAGTGGACACGCCTCCTACTGCTGATTGGCTCACTCTCTCTCCTCCATCATGAGTGGACACGCCTCCTACTGCTGATTGGCTCACTCTCTCTCCTCTCCCATCATTACACCCCCTCTGCTGCTGATTGGCTCACTCTCCTCCCCTATCATGAGTGGACACACCCCCTACTGCTGATTGGCTCACTCTCTCTCCTCTCCCATCATTACACGCCCTCTGCTGCTGATTGGCTCACTCTCCTCCCCTATCATGTGTGGACACGCCTCTGACTCCTGATTGACTCACTCTCTCTCCGCCCCTATCATGTGTGGACACACCTCCTACTGCTGATTGACTCACTCTCTCTCCTCCCCTATCATGTGTGGACACACCTCCTACTGCTGATTGACTCACTCTCTCTCCTCCCCTATCATGTGTGGACACGCCTCTGACTGCTGATTGACTCACTCTCTCTCCTCTCCCATCATGACACGCCCCCTACTGCTGATTGACTCACTCTCTCTCCGCCCCTATCATGTGTGGACACACCTCCTACTGCTGATTGACTCACTCTCTCTCCTCCCCTATCATGTGTGGACACGCCTCCGACTGCTGATTGACTCACTCTCTCTCCTCCCCTATCATGTGTGGACACGCCTCCGACTGCTGATTGACTCACTCTCTCTCCGCCCCTATCATGTGTGGACACACCTCCTACTGCTGATTGACTCACTCTCTCTCCTCCCCTATCATGTGTGGACACGCCTCCGACTGCTGATTGACTCACTCTCTCTCCTCCCCTATCATGTGTGGACACGCCTCCGACTGCTGATTGACTCACTCTCTCTCCGCCCCTATCATGTGTGGACACACCTCCTACTGCTGATTGACTCACTCTCTCTCCTCCCCTATCATGTGTGGACACGCCTCCGACTGCTGATTGACTCACTCTCTCTCCGCCCCTATCATGTGTGGACACACCTCCTACTGCTGATTGACTCACTCTCTCTCCTCCCCTATCATGTGTGGACACGCCTCCGACTGCTGATTGACTCACTCTCTCTCCTCCCCTATCATGTGTGGACACGCCTCCGACTGCTGTTTGGCTCACTCTCTCTCCTCTCCCATCATGACACGCCCCCTACTGCTGATTGACTCACTCTCTCTCCTCCCCTATCATGTGTGGACACGCCTCCGACTGCTGATTGACTCACTCTCTCTCCGCCCCTATCATGTGTGGACATGCCTCCGACTGCTGATTGACTCACTCTCTCTCCGCCCCTATCATGTGTGGACACGCCTCCGACTGCTGTTTGGCTCACTCTCTCTCCTCTCCCATCATGACACGCCCCCTACTGCTGATTGACTCACTCTCTCTCCGCCCCTATCATGTGTGGACACGCCTCCTACTGCTGATTGACTCACTCTCTCTCCGCCCCATCATGTGTAGACACGCCTCCTACTGCTGAGTGGCTCACTCTCTCTCCGCCCCCATCATGAGTGGACACGCCCCCTTCTGCTGATTGACTCACTCTCTCTCCGCCCCATCATGTGTAGACACGCCTCCTACTGCTGAGTGGCTCACTCTCTCTCCGCCCCCATCATGAGTGGACACGCTCCCTACTGCTGATTGACTCACTCTCTCTCCGCCCCTATCATGTGTGGACACGCCTCCTACTGCTGATTGCCTCACTCTCTCTCCGCCCCCATCATGAGTGGACACACCCCCTACTGCTTTTTTTAAAATCACTTTTTTAAAAAATCACTTACTGCACCTTTAATTTGGTCAGGATTAGAAAAACGACATGAAATACACCTTAAAATAGAAATAATTTTATATAGTATATATGTCTTTTTTGAGCATTTTGTCAAATGAAAATCTTATACCACCAAAATTAAAAACTATATGAAATAGAAATGATTTTGTCAGCCATATATGCCTCTCATTCCTTTTTTAGCATCTTGTTTCATGAGCGCCACATTTTAAGAATGAGAAGTTAAATATAATGTATAATTAATATTATAACTTTATTTATTTAGGGTTCCATGTTTTTTATACACATTTTTATAGTCATTTAAATTTTTTTCTAGTTACACTCAGTTCTAAAGTCTTTTTTACGAAGTTTGATTCCTCCACAGAATAAAAACAAAAAAAGCTAATTGAGACTTTTTGAGATTTTTTTTTGCATTTGCAAGAAATAAAGTCCAAATTGAGGGATATAAACTCACAGTTCAGAGACTGTGAGAGAAAAAGTTGCAGTTGTCTTTATCTTTTTGTCACGTGGAGAATCATGCTTACATGCTCGTGTGAGTATAATTGTTAAAAATGATTTTTGCTATTTAGAAAATCCTTTGGCCGTCATCCCAAACAACTGGAAAAATAATAGAAATGAGTTGGTCTGAAAGCGTAAAAGAGTAGAAGTGACCGTCTGAGAGCAGAGCTGCATTAGAGTGAAGCCGAGTGACTGATCATATTCCAGCCGAGGGGAATCTGACGGGCTGAAACGGCCCTGAAGGAGTCACACACACACACACACACACACACACACACACACACACACACACACACACACACACACACACACACACACACACACACACACACACACACACACACACACACACACACACACACACACACACACACACATGTGTAAAACACTCCTCCTGCGGCCCCATGCAGCTGTGAGGCCCTGAGGAGGTCTCTCTCTCTCTCTCTCTCTCTCTCTCTCTCTCTCTCTCTCTCTCTCTCTCTCTCTCTCTCTCTCTCTCTCTCTCTCTCTCTCTCTCTCTCTCTCTCTCTCTCTCTCTCTCTCTCTCTCTCTCTCTCTCTCTCTCTCTCTCTCCCGCCCTCCCTCGCTCTCTGTGTGTGTGAATCAGAGCGGTGCAGAGCTGCTGCCGGGAGTCTCCGGCTGGCTGGCGGAATGTGCGGAGTGGCGCACCGGTGCTCTGTGTGGATTTAACCGTCTCTCGTTTGGATTACCGTTGGGATTGCTTTGGGAATATTGCCGGATCGTGCTTGTGAAATCGAGGATGAGCCGTCAGCAGCGCGTGTGGATTACAGAAGCAGGAGGAACCTGAGAGGGGACGCGTTTCTCGTCGACCTCGGGCGTCTGCCGACCGTCTCCCGCTCACGCTGGAATACCGTGATTAGCTCCAGGAGTTTAGGGACCATGAACTCCGGAGTGGCTGTGAACGCTGGCAGGGAACCGGCGGCCGAGGGAAGCGAGGTAAGACGCTGGTCTGACTGCGGCGCGTGGCTCTAAAATGATGTGTGTGTCGTCACACGCTCCGCTCGCATTGAAAAAAGACTTTTGACGTTGTTAAACTTGTTTTGAGATCAAACTGCGTTGCAGTGTTTCAGATTCATGCACCGGACCTTCTCGCACGTTAACTTCAGGGTCAGATCGGATTCGAACACCCTCCTACACCGGATATATGACTGCTGAAATCATGTCACACGTGCTTGTTTCAAACTTTCTTTTAACAGAATCTAGTGTGCAGAGATGCAATTAAATCTGCATTGATATAATTAGGAAGTTCTGAGTGAAATTACATTATTATTTTGAAAATACTTATGCCATCAAAATGAGAAACACTTTGAAATAGAAATGATTTTGTCATTTTCGCTGTTTTTTCAGCATCTTACGCCATGAGCACCACATTTTATTTTTATTTATTGGGCTCCATAATACACATTTTTACATTCAGTCAATTTTTCTAGAACGCTCAGTTCTAAAGTCTTTCATTCGATAGAATCATTATAAATCATTATAAATTACTATTATTGAACCAAATCATTCTGATGACAGACTTTGACTAGAACCACCAAACCAACATTTGAGATGCTGCGATGTGATTGGTTTGTTCAGTTATGCACATCTCTGCATTTCCATCCAGCATTTTTTTATGCAATATCCCAATATGTGCATAAAGATGGTTGGATGGAAACATAGCAGCTGACATCTTGAGAAAAAGAAAAAGACATTTTCCATCATGTCGCGTGTGTTATGATCTGCTGTTGTTGCCGTCGTTTGAGTTTCAGAGATGTAATTGAGTCCTGCTTGATCCAACACCAAACGACACTTAATAGGGAACACCTTTGATTTGGACCTGCTAGCGTAACATTTTAATTGTCCAAACACGTGTTTTTCTGAAATGTTCTGCTCCGAACAGCTGCTGCTTGTCAAGGAACGCTGTTTTATGGCCGAGGGAATAAAGGCTTGCGTTTAAGGATGTTTACAGATGTTTCCGCTCGCATTGATCAGGGATTGTTCTTGAAGTGAGGAGTCTTGGAGCACTTCAGCAGCGTCTCTGGGGGTTTTACCTGATAAATGATGGTTTACTGCAGGGTGCGTTGTTGACTGGGACAGAAATAATTGTGAACTGTCCCTCAGTTTGGGCAAAATTAAATGGAAGTCTCAAGGTCAAATCCTGGAGAAATTCTTAAGAGAACAAGTGAAATGGCAGATGGCATTGGATTTATTTTAGCCAATTGAATAATTTTATTTATTTAATTTTTGATTGATTTATTTTTCATAAATTTTTAATTTTTATTATTTGGTTATATTTAATTTTATTTTTTTTATTTATTTTTTTACTTTCCCGTGAAACTCCCCAGACTAAGCTAGTAATTTAACCATTCATTTACCAGTTTAGTTAATATTTATTTATTTTTTGAAATTAGTTAATATTTATTTATTTTTTGAAATTAGTTTTATTTATTTTTCATTAATTTATCCCATTTTTATTATTCAGTTATATATAATTTTTTTATTTTTAGTTTCACGTGAAATTCCCCAGACTACGTAATTTAACCATTCATTTACCAATTTAGTCATTATTTATTTTTTAAAAATTAGTTTAATTTATTTTTCATTAATTCATTCCATTTTTATTATTTAATTATATTTTATTTTATTATTTATTTTATTTTATTATTTTATTTTTAGTTTCCCGTGAAACTCCCCAGACTAAGCAAGTAATTTAACCATTCATTTACCAGTTTAGTTATTGTTTATTTTTTAAAATTAGTTTTATTTATTTTTCATTAATTTATCCCATTTTATTATTTAGTTATATTTAATTTATTTATTTAATTTTATTATTTTATTTTTAGTTTCCCGTGAAACTCCCCAGACTAAGTAATTTAACCATTCATTTACTAATTTAGTCATTTATTTATTTTTAAAAAATTAGTTTTATTTATTTTCATTAATTTATCCCATTTTTATTATTTAGTTATATTTAATTTATTTATTTTATTTTATTATTTTATTTTTAGTTTCCCGTGAAACTCCCTAGACTAAGCAAGTAATTTAACCATTCATTTACCAATTTAGTCATTATTTATGTTTTAAAAAAAATTAGTTTAACTTATTTTTTATTTTTTTCTGTTTTTATTTAGTTATATTTAAAAAAAAAAAATAATAATAATTTTTTTTTTTTATTATTTCCTGTGAAACTCCCTATACTAAGCAAGTAATTTAACCATTCATTTACCAATTTAGTCTTTTTATAGAGTAATGGAGCTGTTAAACTGTATAAAATACATAGGAATGATATAATAGTTGGGCAAATGCTGTGATATTTGCATGTTTTGCAGTTTATTGTTGTAGCTGCAGTTTATGCCAATAAAACTTTTGATTTTAACATTGATTAATAAATGCTTTGAAGTATTTCTGATTGTTAGTTGATGAACCTCATAGTAAAGTGTCACCAGGAATATTCCTTAAGATTAAAGCGAGTGTTTTGGTTCGCGGGTTTTAGGATGACAGGAATCTCTCTGTTCTCACGCTGGACGGCCGGAGACGTGAGACAGACTGTCTTTATATCTGTCCTCCCTGCAGGCGGACGGCCAGAGTAAGAGCGTTGTTTGATAAGCACAGGGCCGCTGTCTATTTTTATCTCTGCCGTGCCTCTTCACTCTGATTTAGTGCCGTGTTCAGGTCTCGAGCTGTAGTACACGCTAAAAAGGCACTTTAGATGAGAGGATATCTGAACACTGGTTGTGCGGCAGCGAGACCGACGGAGGAACATACAGAAGTGCTGACTGACCCTTCATCTGAAACACCAGACACTGGAGCACATGGTGAACGTGACTTTTTGATGCATATGTCAACATATAAAATAAGTTCTTAATAATAATGTATAGTTATTTTTAAAAGAAATAAAAGAGAGATTAGCTTAGACTGATGTGTAAAAGCTCATCTCTCAGGATCTGAGACTCGGATCTTTTCTCCATCCACATCTCTGAGCTGTAGTTCAGGCTACTAATGTCCCCAGATTTACCGGCGTCTCCTCAGCCTGACGGACGGCGGGGGGTAAAGCTCGCGCTCCATCACGGCTGATGCGGTCGTTCAGTAGAGACGCGGCTCGTAAAGCCCTCGGCGCTCTGATCGATGTGATGGGAGATTGTGAAAGCAGAAGGAGAGAGCTTGTGTTGTGACGGCCGCTGTGATTTATGACACCTCTGTAGGGAAGACAAACTCACTCGAGAGGAAAACGCCGTCCCCGCCGCGATTTACAGGCCCTCCGCTCAAGAAGCCTTGAACAATGAGCCAGTGTAGATATGACACCGGCTTTTATTTTATACAAATTTACAGCATGCTTTATTAAACCCGCGGCGATGGTAAATCCACAGTGTTTTATTGGGTTTGTTTGTCTGGAGAAGGAAGGCGCACAGCAGCTCATTAGTTAATAACGTTAATGAATTGATGAGGTTTACCTGTGTGTGGAATCAGTCACGGAGGGTGTTTAGATGAAATGCATGCATTCTGAAAGCAGATAATTCATGCATAGTCAAAGTCTGGTGTCACTTTTCCACGCTTTTGTCTTTTTTAAAATATATATAGAGATTATATTGACTAATTGATGTCAGTTAGACATTTTTGTGTCATGATGTTTGGTTCATGATGCTGGTGTAACACAGCAGCCGGAGAGCTTTGCAAAAAAATCCTGGTGGAAATTCACTTAAATATTGATCAGATGTCAGATGGGTTCAGGAGTCAGCTGAGAGACGTTTGACGCGTGAGTGAGCTGATGTTTAAATGATGGACTCGTGGTAGTAATATTGATGTATGATTTCACATGCTGCTGTTTCCGTCAGGATGGACGTGAAGCTCTAGTGTGTGAGCTTTTTTCATGCATTGTTCATGTTGTAAAGGCATGACTGTGCAGTTGCTAAGAAGTTCTGGGTGGTTGTTAGGCGGTTTGCTTTCTGGCACACAGCTGAACCAGTTTAAATAGATTTTTATGGAAGTTTTGACATTTTTATCAGTGGTTAAACGTATATATGTGCCATTCTACACGTCTTGAAAAAATGCAAATACAAAATTGCAAATTGTATAATATCCAAGATATACATTTCTAGTAATTGTGCAGTTAATTCTCATACTATATTTTTTTAGAAAGTTTTGGAATATTTTTCCTCTTCCCAAATTTGTCACTACCGAAACACAATAATAAATAATTTAATAAGAAGAGTCACATTGACCTATTAAGATTTTGTTTACATCTACCTTGTTAATATATTTTTTGCTATTTTTTTAAAAAAGTTTTCACAGGTAAATCAATAAAAATTACAATTTTAACAATATTTCAAGTGTAATTTATGAGATTTGTTGTATTTCGAATACAATCTTTCTTTGTAAAAGTCATAAAGTTTATCAAACTGATTTCAAAGTGAAGGATTCATTAGTTTGAATAAACATTGAATCAAACACTATAATAACATCTGAGCTGATCATTCAATATACTTTATTTTTGACAAATCATCCCATGATTCGGTCGTGATGCACAGTTTCGGTAGTGACAGTAATGTGTTGGTAGTGACCGCATCACATGACACGATTTAACTCGCATACTAAAACATATTAAAATACTAATGATTTGCATAACTGTACTAAAATTAGGTTTATTTCCCCCAAATAAATGATTGTGTTCCTTTTGTCACTACCAGAACTATGATAACATGTTTCGGTCGTGACAATTTCAGACACTTTTGAGTCGCTCAAAGATGATGATCAGCACATGGTTATCTATCACAGTTCTGAACAGTTGAACACACATAAACACTAAATTTAATGGAAAAATACCCAAAAAAGTTTGTTTAATTGCAGAAAAAAAGGTGATTGGTAGTGACGTTCCTTAAAGGATTAGTTCACTTTCAAATAAAATTTTCCTGATAATTTACTGTCCTCCATGTCATCCAAGATGTTCATGTCCTTCTTTCTTCAGTCAAAAAGAAATTAAGGTTTTTGATGAAAACATTCCAGGATTATTCTCCATATAGTGGACTTCAATGGACTCCAAACAGTTGAAGGTCAAAATTACAGTTTCAGTGCAGCTTCAAAGAGCTTTAAAGGTGCCCTAGAATCAAAAATTGAATTTATCTCGGCATAGTTGAATAACAAGAGTTCAGTACATGGAAATGACATACAGTGAGTCTCAAACTCCATTGTTTCCTCCTCCTTATGTAAATCTCATTTGTTTAAAAGACCTCAGAAGAACAGGCGAATCTCAACATAACACCGACTGTTACGTAACAGTCGGGATCATTAATATGTACGCCCCCAATATTTGCATATGCCAGCTCATGTTCAAGGCATTACACAAGGGCAGCCAGTATTAACGTCTGGATCTGTGCACAGCTGAATCATCAGACTAGGTAAGCAAGCAAGAACAACAGCGAAAAATGGCAGATGGACCAATAATAACTGACATGATCCATGATATCATGATATTTTTAGTGATATTTGTAAATTGTCTTTCTAAATGTTTCGTTAGCATGTTGCTAATGTACTGTTAAACGTGGTTAAAGTTACCATCGTTTCTTACTGTATTCACGGAGACAAGACTGTCGTTATTTTCATTTTTAAACACGTGCAGTCTGTATAATTCATAAACACAACTTCATTCTTTATAAATCTCTCCAACAGTGTGTAATGTTAGCTTTAGCCACGGAGCACTATCAAACTCATTCAGAATGAAATGTAAACATCCAAATAAATACTATACTCACATGATCCGACGCATGCGTGCCGTATGCATGACGAACATCTTGTAAAGATCCATTTGAGGGTTATATTAGCTGTGTGAACTTTGTAAATGCACTGTATTATAGTCGAGAGCTCGGGGGGGCAGGGAGCACGAGATTTAAAGGGGCCGCAGCCTGAATCGGTGCATAGTTAATCATGCCCCAAAATAGGCAGTTAAAAAAATTAATTAAAAAAAATCTATGGGGTATTTTGAGCTGAAACTTCACAGACACATTCAGGGGACACCTTAGACTTATATTACATCTTGTAAAAACTGGTTCTCGGGCACCTTTAAACGATACCAGACGAGGAATAAGAGTCTTATCTAGCGAAACCATCACTCATTTTCAGAAAAAAATACAACTGTATATGCTTTATAAACACAAATGATCGCCTTGTACGTGCTTCCACTTTCCGTATTCTTCAAAAAGCTTACGCTATATCTCCTGCGCCTTCCCTATTCAACTTACGAAAAAAAATTTTCAGACTTTTGAACACATTTCACTCAAATGTCCCTGTCTACTATGATGATACTTAGATTTTCCCCAGAAGACAAAATAAGTACAATTTACCCTGATCTTCAAATTCAAAAAGTTTTCATCTTAATGCATGGTGTGTCCGTCTGGAGCATCAGTGAATGTTTTTACCTATTTTGTTGAATGTAGTTTTATCACCATCTAAGAGTCCAATAAACCAGATCTCGCAGAGCCATTTTTGAGTCTGTTCAGTTTGCTGATGGTTGCGTTTCATTTTGTAATGTGTTGGAATAATTGGTGCTGTTGTGGATTTTAAGAGTCGTAATTGATTTCAGAGAAACGGTCTGCTTCTAGTCAGCACTGATCTGATTGTCCTGATTGTGTATTAGTTTTGTTTAAAAACAGCATTTGCTTTTCATCTGGATACTCTTTCCTGGCTCTTTCTGTGTCCGTTTCTCTCTCTCAACCTCAAACCTCTTCTATTTATAACATTAAAGTCTGATGGTCTAAAAGCCCTGACGTGTGTGTGTGACTCTGAGGCCTCTGAGCGAGTGTGTATAGAGATAATTCACCTTTCACAGACCATTAAGCTGGAAAACGAACGTGTGAGCACCTCAAGTACCCTTCACCCCCTTCAGTCAAAATAAACAGAGTATTTACACCGCCGCCTCAGCTCATAAAAGCACCTCTGAAGACAAAACGCCCTTTATTTCTGTTCTGATGTCGTGCTTTCAGATGGACGTTTGCGTCTCGGATTTCATAGGGGAATATTTTTAGGGTTTTTTTACCTACTTGGAGAAAGAGCTCTAAAAAAAAATCTCTATTTTCTGTGATTTTGTTAATAATCATAATTAGATGGTATTTTGCTTGCTACGTTGATATTTCTAAACAAAGATGAGATACTTTAAATACGAAACTAAAAGCAGCTTAATGAGTGAATCAATGTGAGTCATTCATTCAACCGATTCATTTAAACGGCTGATTCATTCTGAAGCAAGTGACTCCAATTCGCATACTATCCGTCCTAAATAGTATTCGAAATTAGAATTAGTGTGTCCCAAATTGTAGTATGTTGAAATGAGTATTCCGAAGATACCCGGATGGTCTACTTTTCCTGGTTAGAATTCGAAGTGCAGAACTGTTCACACTCTAATAAAACGGCTAATGTTGCCCACAACCCATTGTGCGTTACACCTACAAACACAAATAAAAAGTGTTTAAAAACAACAAACATGGCGGATGTGTGTGACCGACGGTTAAGTACACTAAAAAATACTGAGTTAAAAACAACCCAAGTTGGGTTGAAAATGGACAAACCCAACGGAAACCCAGCATGTTGGGCAAACATTTAACCCAACCGCTGGGTTAAAACAAAACAATCTGTTTTAAAACAACAAGCTTTCTGCTCTTCCCAAATATCAGCATGATTGCAAACGTGATATTGATTTTATAAGAAGTTGATATTGTGAGTTACATTTTTAACACAATATTGTCTGTTTTTGCTCTGTTTCGCCAATGAAATTAGTTCCAAAAAGCCACATCAGGACTATAGGTGTTTTGTTACTGAATTAATCAACGTTTTGCAGGAGAGTAATTGATTCAGTGACTCGTTTACAAAGATTGAATCCACTGTTTGAACGAATCGGTATGGACTCACTCTTTAAGCTGCCACCTACTGGCGGTTTTAGTTTCATATAAATATAATTACTTTGTTTAGTTAAGCAATATCACATG
Source organism: Megalobrama amblycephala (assembly GCF_018812025.1). NCBI lineage: Eukaryota > Metazoa > Chordata > Actinopteri > Cypriniformes > Xenocyprididae > Megalobrama > Megalobrama amblycephala. Next base: position 643,510 of record NC_063047.1, read on the forward strand.
AGCAAGCTTTCTATTTTTCAGCATGATTGCAAACATATTGATTTTATAAGAGGTTGGGAAGTTAATATTGTGAGTTACATTTTTGACACAATATTGTCAGTTTTTGCTCTATTTCGCCAATGAAAATAGTTCCATAAAAGCCACAAAATCCCCAGAGTTAAATCAACTCTGCTCAGAGTACATATGGACCCTCTCTATAGTGTTAAAGTAACACTGAAGCAGAGTTAAAGTTAATGAGATAATTAAGTGATGATTGAGCATTAGTGATGAACACCTGCTGTTAACAAGCAGAATCACTGAAGAGAAACACAAGAACTACAGCTGACTTCCAGCCACAGCCTGAGATGAACTCAACTGAAGACAAAAGACATTAAATCTCTCAAGATCTGATTAAACAACTCCACAAGCAGCATGTTATCTCATTAACTTTAACTCTGCTTCAGTGTTATTTAACTCTATGTAGATTGATTTAACTCTGGGGATTTTGAACCATTGGTGTTTTGTTATTGAATTAATCAATGATTTGAAGGAATCGGGTTAGTGATTGATTCAGTGACTCATTTATAAAGAATGAATCCACTGTTTGAATGAATCAGTATAGACTCACTCTTTAAGCTGCCACCTATTGATGGTTTTAGTTTCATATTTAAAGTATAATTTCTTTGTTTTGAAACATCAAAGTATCCCAGAACATATTGAGACATCATTTGTTTTCAATATTGTACACCCCTATTATAAAATAATTTTTATTATATGTCAGTTGTGCACACTCCGATGTAAATTGTAATTGTGTACATCATGTTTACTGTGTATTTTCTGTATGAAACTTTAACTGGACCAGTTTTTAGGAAGGGACAGTGCATCCTGTGATCACTGACGGTATCTTTGATGTTATTTCAGCGTGAAGTTAGTAGTCAGGCATGTGTAAGATCATTGCTCAGTCATGTGCTTCTCCAGCACCTGATTTTTATGTAACTGTTATATCTGCCAGTATGTGGATATTGAGCAGTTTGTGCCTCATAATGTTTTGAGAGTAATGCTGTTATACAGTGTGTTTTATGTGCATTTGATGTGTTGAGTGTCCAGCTGTTAATGAGGTTTGAGCTGCTTCGCCATGTTTATTTATGAACACCGACTTTGTGTTTCTCATTAATGGGAAAAGCTTTGCCATTCCTGTCTGATTAAAAACACGCTTTAGAAGCAAATCAGAGGTAGATCTACGTAACAGGCCTTTGTAGTTACTGATAAATTTGGGTTGAAATGACTCAGAGCTTTGCTCTCGCTCTCATATTATTTATACAAAGCAAGGCTAATTGGATTCAGAGCTGGCGGTGGTTTGGTTTGATTTGAATTGGAGATGCAGATGCACTCTCCTAATGAACAGAGAGACTGGGTTAGAACTGGCTTTGAATGATCTGAATGTGTTGTTATTGTTGTCTGTGAGGCGTTTTCCTCTTCGGTGTTTGACCTTGAGCTGATCTGTTCTCCAGT
>NC_063047.1:650000-692500 GCF_018812025.1 Megalobrama amblycephala
AAAAAGTCAAATCATAATGTAATTTTTTAATGTAAAAAACAACTGTTTTTTTTTTTTTATGTTTTTAGTTTTAGTTAACGATAACCCTGAAATTAAATACATTTACCAACAGCTCTTTTAAGCATAATAATTAGTGTAAAACTGCGTTGTTTTGATATGGTGCAGTGGTTAAAGCCTAGCAGAATGTGGCAGGTTCGATCCTCTGAAGGTTCAGTAATAAAGATGCTGTTCTGCTCGAATGTGAGTGTCACGTGACTCCAGTGATATCCATCTCAGTCCATTAAAGACGTGGAGATCAGGCATCACATTGAAGAGGAGCGGCTCTGCACTCAATGCTTTTAACCTAATTGTGACCCCTATAGAAATGACACTGATGTACGGTCAGAATTGACCGCGAGGGGCTCACTCGTGTACCACACCAGCGTTTCGTCATTAGTAGATTACAAACGCCACGCTGAGTGAATACTTAAATGACAGATGTGATAAAGCTGAGGAAGAACAGTGGGGGTTTATAACACGCACACATGTTTGTTCTGGCCATTTATGAATTGCAAAATTCAATCAAGGTGCAAATGCTGTTTGATTTTCTATTTGAAAAATATTGGCGTCTCTTAAAAAGAGCTCACGGGTGTTTGGACATGCTGGAGAAGTTGAAGGAAAGTTCTGTAAAGTTTCTCGGGAAACGCGTCAGCTTCAGAACACATGCGGCCCGTGATGTATTCAATTAGCCGCTATTGAATGGCCCCCTTGTGATGCGTTTGCTCTCTGGCAGACCGCCGGCCGTAACACGATTAGATAAATGAAGCGTGATTTCCTATCTGGAGCACCGGACCGGTTCTGTGGATTGAGAGGTGAGAAAAATGATCGACCTGAGAGGACAATCACAGAGGAGTCTGGTTTTCCGAGGCCTTTGACTCTTTGATATGATGAACCATCTCAGACTTGGATGGAAATGTTTGCTGGATGGCCTGGAGCTGATGTTGGTTTTCCTGACAACATTAATAGGATGTCTGAAGATTACCTGCTTTATGAGAAACACATTTCACATGTCAGTTTGAATTTTTTCTTTATATGAACGATTTAGATGGGATAATATTCTACTTGTAAATGCAGCTGTATTGAATTGATTTAAAATGATTTAAGTTAATTTATTGTCATAAATGTAGTATTTGAAAATGTAATATTCTAATTTTATATGCAGCTGTATTGAAATAGAATATGCATGTAAATGTATATCAAACAATTTTCACGTTTTTTTTCCCATCAAAACGTGACAGAATTCTGTTTCTACCGAGAGTCCATGAATGTTTTATAAGGTCAGTCTATCTGTTGCTCTTGAACACACTGCATGTGAGTTTCCTTTTATTAGACAAACCTGTTTTTATATCAGCCCACTAAAGCTCCAGCTGTGTTTAATTTGGTTTCACAGTTTTCCTACAGCGTCACGGTCCGCACAGAAGGAATTTTCCAGGTGTTTCTTTAATCACGAGTGGACGGTGATTCAGGATTAAAGACGGAGGAACTAGGAAACATTTACATGAACCAGATCCTCATAGAGCAACAGTGACAGTGAAGACATTTATAATGTTACAACAGATTCTGTTTCAGATAAACACTGTTCTTTCTATCCATCAAAGAATCCTGAAAAATAAAATGCATCATAGTTGATTATGTACTTATGCATTTGGTTGCGAGTGCAGTGCACTTGCAGAAGCTCTGCCCACATGCTCTTCTGATTGGATTGATTTGGTTACGAGTGCAGTGCTCTTGCAGAGGCTCCGCCCGCTTGCTCTTCTGATTGGATTGATTTGGTTGCGAGTGCAGTGCACTTGCAGAAGCTCTGCCCACATGCTCTTCTGATTGGATTGATTTGGTTACGAGTGCAGTGCTCTTGCAGAGGCTCCGCCCGCTTGCTCTTCTGATTGGATTGATTTGGTTGAGAGTGCAGTGCTCTTGCAGAGGCTCCGCCCGCTTGCTCTTCTGATTGGATTGATTTGGTTGCGAGTGCAGTGCACTTGCAGAAGCTCTGCCCACATGCTCTTCTGATTGGATTGATTTGGTTACGAGTGCAGTGCTCTTGCAGAGGCTCCGCCCGCTTGCTCTTCTGATTGGATTGATTTGGTTGAGAGTGCAGTGCTCTTGCAGAGGCTCCGCCCGCTTGCTCTTCTGATTGATTTGTTTGCAAGTGCAGTGCGTGTGCAGAGGCTCCGCCCACATGCTCTTCTGATTGGATTGATTTGTTTGCAAGTGCAGTGCGTGTGCAGAGGCTCCGCCCACATGCTCTTCTGATTGGATTGATTTGGTTGAGATTGCAGTGCATGTGCAGAAGCTCCACCCACATGCTCTTCTGATTGGATTGATTTGGTTGAGAGTGCAGTGCTCTTGCAGAGGCTCCGCCCGCTTGCTCTTCTGATTGATTTGTTTGCAAGTGCAGTGCGTGTGCAGAGGCTCCGCCCACATGCTCTTCTGATTGGATTGATTTGGTTGAGAGTGCAGTGCGCTTGCAGAGGCTCCGCCCGCTTGCTCTTCTGATTGATTTGTTTGCAAGTGCAGTGCGCTTGCAGAAGCTCCGCCCACATGCTCTTCTGATTGGATTGATTTGGTTGCGAGTGCAGTGCGCTTGCAGAAGCTCCGCCCACATGCTCTTCTGATTGGATTGATTTAGTTTCGAGTGCAGTGCGCATGCAGAGGCTCCGTCCACATGCTCTTCTGATTGGATTGATTTGTTTGCGAGTGCAGTGTGCTTGCAGAAGCTCCGCCCACATGCTCTTCTGATTGGATTGATTTGGTTACGAGTGCAGTGTACTTGCAGAAGCTCCGCCCACATGCTCTTCTGATTGGATTGATTTGGTTACGAGTGCAGTGTGCTTGCAGAGGCTCCGCCCACATGCTCTTCTGATTGGATTGATTTGGTTGCGAGTGCAGTGTGCTTGCAGAAGCTCCGCCCACATGCTCTTCTGATTGGATTGATTTGGTTGAGATTGCAGTGCACTTGCAGAAGCTCTGCCCACATGCTCTTCTGATTGGATTGATTTGGTTACGAGTGCAGTGCTCTTGCAGAGGCTCCGCCCGCTTGCTCTTCTGATTGATTTGTTTGCAAGTGCAGTGCGTGTGCAGAGGCTCCGCCCACATGCTCTTCTGATTGGATTGATATGGTTGAGATTGCAGTGCATGTGCAGAAGCTCCACCCACATGCTCTTCTGATTGGATTGATTTGGTTGAGAGTGCAGTGCTCTTGCAGAGGCTCCGCCCGCTTGCTCTTCTGATTGATTTGTTTGCAAGTGCAGTGCGTGTGCAGAGGCTCCGCCCACATGCTCTTATGATTGATTTGTTTGCGAGTGCAGTGCATGTGCAGAGGCTCCGCCCACATGCTCTTCTGATTGGATTGATTTGGTTGAGAGTGCAGTGCGCTTGCAGAGGCTCCGCCCGCTTGCTCTTCTGATTGATTTGTTTGCAAGTGCAGTGCGTGTGCAGAGGCTCCGCCCACATGCTCTTCTGATTGGATTGATTTGGTTGAGAGTGCAGTGCGTTTGCAGAGGCTCCGCCCACATGCTCTTCTGATTGGATTGATTTGTTTGCGAGTGCAGTGTGCATGCAGAGGCTCCGCCCACATGCTCTTCTGATTGGATTGATTTGGTTGCGAGTGCAGTGTGCTTGCAGAGGCTCCGCCCACATGCTCTTCTGATTGGATTGATTTGGTTGCGAGTGCAGTGTGCTTGCAGAGGCTCCGCCCACATGCTCTTCTGATTGGATTGATTTGTTTGCGAGTGCAGTGTGCTTGCAGAGGCTCCGCCCACATGCTCTTCTGATTGATTTGTTTGCGAGTGCAGTGCACTGGTAGAGAGACTCCGCCCACACACCCTTCTGATTGGCTGATTTTCATAATCAGTTTCTTTCTTTTTTTTGCTGTAAATCAACATTAAAAAATGCATTTAATACTCATATATGAAATTAATAATTAACATACTAGTTGAACAGTCTTGCCAAGTTATTTTTGGCAGTGAGATTGTTATTATTAGGATGATCATAATTTTATAGTATGTTGGAAAATATATAGTCCTAGATAAATAGTTTTACCCTGAACTGAACACTTTCACTATATTACACACACACACACACACACACACACACACACACACACACACACACACACACACACACACACACTGAATGCAGTGTTCTCATGCCAGATGCCGATGGTGTGTGAAAGCGTGTGTGTGTGTGTGTGTGTGTTTGGCAGGTTCTCATGAACTCTCAGGATCTGCTTCACTTTTGTTCAGCTGAAAGAAAGAAAGAACCGTGTGATTTTGTTTCTTTCTCTCCTCTGAGATGTGAAACAGATTTGAGTAGACATCACAGATCCACTGCTGAATTCAAATGGAGCTTGATTTCATGATGTTTAGTTTTCCACTGCAAAAACCCCTTACACATAAAGAAATGAATGATACTTCTGTCTCAGATCTGTTTAAATAATGATGATGACAAGTCATATCAGCAGTCCAGAACAGCTGTTTCATTCTGCATTCACTATTGTTTGGAGTTAGTAAGATTTTTTTGTTATTGAAAGAAATTAATGCAAAGATGCATTAAGTTAATCAAAAGTGACAGTAAAGACATGTTACAAATGATTTCTATTTAAATAAATGCTGTTCTTTTGTTCCACACCACTAATAAGGGTCATCCACAGTCCAGGTTAAAGCAGAGAAACAAACTAAACATGATCTGTAAATCCACCTGTGGTGTGATTCTGCGTGAATGTCATGTGTTTTGTAATGTTTGTGTGTGCAGCTTCATCTGGCTGCGCTGGCGTCTCTGAAGGGTGACGTGGTGGAGCTGAACCAGCGTCTGCTGCAGACCGAGAGAGAGAGAGAAGTGCTGGAGAAGAGACTGGCCAAAGCACAGGTCAGTAAACACACCGTTTCTGTATTGCATCCTCTCTCTGCTCCATGCATCCTTCTCAATGAATACGAGTAACCAGCCATAAAACACAACTGACCCAGCTTACTTTCCTAATGGTGTTCCTGCTGAACCTGTGTAGGGTGGTAACTAATTTGCATAATGGCAGCCTATTGGCTGCCGGTGAACAGCATCTCTTGGCCCCGCCCTCAATCACTGTAGTTGTATCTGAGACTGGAACACTGGTTCGTGTTGTTCATGTCGAGAAGACCAAAGCAAATCCACTTTGATGAGATTGATACGGTAAAACCGACACCATCGTTACTGTTCGAATCGCTGTGAATCAAGAGCTGAGATTCAGATATGCTAATGAGCGTTTGGTTTCTGACCAATCACAGAAAGGCGGGGTTTAGTGAGAATCTTTGATCGAAGCGTCTCAGACACTGAGAGAAAAGAGTGGATATTATGAGAAATTTAGTGTTTTTTGATCTTTGATGCGTGGAAAACTATTGTAGGAGACTCTAAAACAACATTGGCAACCTTTAAAATAGCATAATAGGGAAAATCGAATTACTTGCTCTAAAATGACTTTTTGTGACAGAATTATGGCCACAAACTAAAACTAAAAATGAACTTTGTCATTTAAATAGCAATAGTCATTATTCAACACTTGCTAAAAATATGAAGTATTTTATCGAATGTGACCATTAATCGACAAAATGTGACTGTGTTGTGAAATTATTTAAATGTTAACTTCAAATCCAGGGCATATATAAATAATATTTTGGGACAAAGGCTTTGGGCTGACAAAAACGTTTGGGAATCATTGATTTAAGCCATGTTGGTTATTGAATAAACCAAATTACTGGTTAGACTTTGGCTAAACTTAGTGAATCTTCTGTTCAGTGTAATTTTTGTATCATTGAGTATTATAGTATTTATTAATAGTTTAAATTGGTTTTTATTTTTATATTTTCTCATTTTTAATTTTTATAATTTATTGTTTTCTCATTTTTATTCATTTTTTTTCTAATGTCTATAGTTTTAATTAAGTTAAACTAAACAAAAATAAGAAATGTTTCTTTGACAACTATCTGAAATAATTTTTTAAAAATATTTTCATTCTGTTAACCTTATTTTATTTATTTATGGTTTTAGTTAACTATATTATCCCTGATTCTGCCATGTAATATCCATTTTTCACCATGCAATCAGTTCCTAAATGTCATTTTTTTTCTTTTATCTAAAGTTGGCATGAGATGAAAGTTGTGACCGACTTTAATATTGTAACATATATTTAAAAAAATGAATGAATCAAGCATACTTTGACTTATATTTTGTTATTGAAAGAGTACTTGAACTAGATTCATGTCATCCGTGTGGTCGCTGTGATCACGGTCAGAGCGTGTAAATGTCATCTGTTAACATCGCATGAGCGTCTCACAGTTCCCCTTCATTGCTGTCACGTCTGCGTGGTTTTGTTTACTAATTAATCACTCGTCTCTGGTTAGCGCCCTAAAGTTGAGACCCCAATTAACACTTTTCCAACAGCTGATATTAATCATTAATTGTGTCTAGCAGCTCTTTATCTGCAGTGATGTATTTTTACTTGAAGGCACGTCTAATGAAAACACAGATCTGATACATTAGAAATCAAGTTTAATTTTTAAATAGTGTGTTTGAATACTGTGAAGAAGCACTGTGTTATAAAGAACTACACTTTTGTATGTAATTTATGGAAGCCAAAGATTCAAACGCAGTCTGCGTCGAAGACTTCAAGTACATACAGTTTTTTAAATTGATTAATTGTCCTGCTTTATTGCACTCTATATCAAATGTCTTTCTAATTTTATGATGACCCATGATAGTTTAATCGGTCCCGCAACAGTTTTATAACAATCCTAAAAGATCACTAACATTGTATTTTGTGTCATTGCTTAGGCGAAGCATTCTGTAAATCGAAAAGAAAACAATATAGCTTTTTGATACTAACTTGTAGTACTTTTTCAGAAAGGGAGGCTTGACTGTTTAACTACTTTAACTTATGGGTTGCTTGTAGCTTGTCAAACTGCAGTTTCGGAGTAGATTCCCCAACACTGTTAATTATGTTTTTTTCACCCGTTTTATCATATTGATGCATCATTCATTTTTTACTGTTTTATAAGACCCTCAATTCCACCACATTCCACTTAGATATCAACAGCTTGACTAGTACATATTCAATAATACATCTGTTATGTTTCTAATTGGTTGCACAGGCGTTTATTGTGACACATAGATGTAATTTGCAATCTTGACAGCTCATTTGTCTCTTGTACATGCATGTAAAGCACATCTGGACACTTGTGATGTGGCTCTTTCAGCTGATCTCCTCTCGTGCCCAGCAGTGAGACAGCCTCCATCTGTCGCGGTTCATGTTGCCGTGAGCGCCGTCTCATGAATGTTGAAGCGGACACATTTCATCAGACCTGCTCGAGTGGTGATAATGAAAAGAGTCCGTGTTAAAGATGGTATAAGCATGAAATGTCACTGCTGTCTGACAGATATCAGTGAAATAGGAAATTGCAGCCATCTCTGTGGCAGCCTGAGGCTTGGAAAAGAAAAAAATTGGCAGGAAAGCAGCCCACACTTTTTGTGCCAATCAGAAATGCTCTCTGCCTGTCAATCATCTTCTTTTGGAAAGAGGGCGTGTACTTAAAAGGAACTTGTAGAGTTTGTGTGAGGTTAAAAGATTGTGACTGCGCTCCGGTTTCTTCTGTTTGAGAGAAACGACCCTGAAAGATGCCATAAAGGGGCGAGACGGCCTCAGGCACATGCCTCAGTCTTGATCTTTGACCTCAACCCTGAGAGCATGGAGGTGTCCTGACCTTTGACCTGCAGCCTGTTTCAGTGAGTGCTGTTAAGAGGGGTCCATTCTCTTTGTGTTCAATGCGCTCTTGTGTGTGTTTTTCCCATAAAGCAACACTTTTCATCAAGTAGTTCCGAATCCTCTCCTGAAACAAAGCTTTTATTGTTGCCAGCGAGAATTACTGTTGAAACGCAGCCATAAACGTCAGCCAACGTCCAAAAATCAGAGCAGCGAATCAACGGTGTGCCGATTATTCATGACACATCCGCTTCATGAAAAAACCAAACCGAAAAGTGAAAACACATGCAGTCGAGCTGATAGTCACATTGTGATCTTCAGTTACATTTGGCGTCTCGTTTCTCGGCCTTTTGTCTAGTTCTGTTCCAAAAACTAGTCACTGCCTTGCTGTCTAATGTCTGAATATGCATATGTATACATACATAAAAGTTTGGGGTCGGTAAGATTTTTAATGTGTCATTTCTGCTCACCAAGGCTGCATTTATTTGATCGAAAATACAGTAAAAACGGTGAAATATTTTTACAATCTAAAACAGCTGTTTTCTATGTGAATATGTAGTAAAGTGTAATTTATTCCTGTGATCAAAGCTGAATTTTCATCATCATTACTCCAGTCTTCAGTGTCACATGATCCTTCAGAAATCATTCTAATATGATGATTTGCTGCTCAAGAAACATTTATGATTATTATCAGTGTTGAAAACAGTTGTGCTGCTTCAGATTTGTACACTAAAATAAACTTAATAAATAAATGTATTAATTTATTTATATGCATGTAATGTATGTGTGTGTGTGTGTGTGTGTGTTCCTGTTGCGTCTGTGGTTCATGAATAGACTCATTGTGTGGTAATTGTTGCTGTGGTTAGAGGTGGAGTGTGTGTTTAACGGGTTATTGTCTGTCCTCGTTTGGACTGAGTGATTGACCTTGTTTTGTTTTCACACACAGTCTTAAACTCCAGCCAGGAAAACATGCCATTCCTCTAAGATCATTCCAGGAAGGGCGCGTAACACTCGCTCGGCAAGAAGATGGGATCTGATTCCCCCGACGTTAAATCCAAGTGTTTGTACTTTCGACTTTGGATCCTCAAACAACCGGTTAAACTCAGATTCATTTATTCTGGATCGATCTGTTTGATGGACTCACTTTAAACATGTTTAGTCTCGACGAGACGTTTACTTCCATGTCAGTTCAATAGTATTGAGTTGAGCGCTGCTTTTACTGATGGTTTCTCAGACGAACGACAGACCGGAAGTCAATCATTTCCAATGGATTTGCTGGAATTGTCAGATCTGATTTGAGTTTTGGATGCATTGAAATATTTGAACTTTTGTGGCCAGACTGGATGTGATGTATTCTAATCAAAACTATGAGAACAACATGAGAACTACCAGTATCTTTCCACTAGTATTTTATTCTTGAAACACTGTTTCTGTAAAATGGGCATTATGAATGATTACCACATTTTTTGGAAAATAAGTAATGTAAAATACCAGTAAATAAAATGTAACATTTACAATAATTTTAAGCACAATTTATTTATTTTGTCTTGTTTCACTTGTTTTAAGCTGTATTAAGTAGGGATGAACTAATATGAACATTTTGGCCGATAACCGATAATTCTTTATATTTGAAAGTCGATAACCGATATATTGGCTGATAAATCTGAATCCAAATTTTTATATGAAGTGTCTCAGCTGAAGGAAATAATCCATTATTTATCAGTTTTAATATATCGCCCAATTTTTCTTATCAGCCCGATAATGATAACATTAAAAATGAACATATATCCGCCGATATCAATATGGTGGCCGATATATCATGCATCCCTAATATTAAGGTTCATTTTTTACAATATTATTCTGGATTACTGTAATTATGAGTCTGAAACTAGTAAAAACAATCTTTCCCCACCTCATATTACGAGTTGCTTGTAGATTTATAGATTGATTTTGACATTGTTTAGTCTGTAGTTCGTGGATTGTGTGAATTTTCTGTTTTTCCCATGCTGCAGGTCCATGAGTGTGTGTGTGTGTGTGTGTGTAGAGGTTTGTTTATGCTCAAATATCCTCATTAATATATTGAAAAATCATTACAAGTGACTTGTGAGGACGTGTTGTGTTATCGCTATTTAAAAAGTCAGATAAATGGTCCAGATGATGTTTGACTCTGTGCACTGGGTTGGTTTGGGATAGAAAATACCATTAACCTGATAGAAAAACAATGGATGTCTATGAGATGAGCTCACTAAAATAATCTAAGGTCTGTGTGTGTGTGTGTGTGTGTGTGTGTGTGTGTGTGTGTGTGTGTGTGTGTGTGTGTGTGTGTGTGTGTGTGAGTGTGTATTTCTGCAGGTGTTCTGCATGTTTCATATAGAGTTGAATCTCTCACCGTGTGTGTGTGCGCACAGCATGTGTTGTGTTTGTTTGTCACACCTTGCAGTTTTCCTCAGAGTAACTTTGTATTATTAATCTCTGTCATGCTGTGTGTGTGTGTGTGTGTGTGTGTGTGTGTGTGTGCGTGTGTAGTGTGAGCAGTCTCATCTGCTGCGGGAGCATGAGGAGGTTCAGGAGAGAACGACGCTGCGCTACGAGGAGCGAATCACAGAGCTGCACAGCATCATCGCAGAACTCAACAAGAAGATAGACCTGCTGCAGGGCTCCACCATCAGGTCTCAATCACACTCACATTACAGCAGGATGTGTTGACTTAATAACAGCTGCCTGTGTAAACTAGTGATGATAGAGGTGGATGATATGAGCAAAATATATGATTTTCAACCAACCGCTCAGGTTGGTCCTTTTCTTAATTTCAGAACAAAACCGAGCGACATTTAAATTTCATAACAGAACAAAACCAACCGACATTTAAATTTCATAACAGAACAAAACCAACCGACATTTAAATCTCGTAACAGAACAAAACCGAGCGACATTTAAATCTCGTAACAGAACAAAACCAACCAACCGACATTTAAATCTCATAACAGAACAAAACCAACCGACATTTAAATCTCGTAACAGAACAAAACCAAACAAACCGACATTTAAATCTCGTAACAGAACAAAACCAAACAAACCGACATTTGTATCTCGTAACAGAACAAAACCAAACAAACCGACATTTAAATCTCGTAACAGAACAAAACCGAGCGACATTTAAATCTCGTAACAGAACAAAACCGAGCGACATTTAAATCTCGTAACAGAACAAAACCGAGCGACATTTGTATCTCGTAACAGAACAAAACCAACCAACCGACATTTAAATCTCATAACAGAACAAAACCAACTGACATTTAAATCTCATAACAGAACAAAACCAAACAAACCGACATTTAAATCTCGTAACAGAACAAAACCGAGCAACATTTAAATCTCGTAACAGAACAAAACCGAGCGACATTTAAATCTCGTAACAGAACAAAACCAAACAAACCGACATTTAAATCTCGTAACAGAACAAAACCGAGCAACATTTAAATCTCGTAACAGAACAAACCCGAGCGACATTTAAATCTCGTAACAGAACAAAACCGAGCGACATTTAAATCTCGTAACAGAACAAAACCAAACAAACCGACATTTGTATCTCGTAACAGAACAAAACCAAACAAACCGACATTTAAATCTCGTAACAGAACAAAACCAAACAAACCGACATTTGTATCTCGTAACAGAACAAAACCAAACAAACCGACATTTAAATCTCGTAACAGAACAAAACCGAGCGACATTTAAATCTCGTAACAGAACAAAACCGAGCGACATTTAAATTTCATAACAGAACAAAACCAACCGACATTTAAATTTCATAACAGAACAAAACCAACCGACATTTAAATTTCATAACAGAACAAAACCAACCGACATTTAAATCTCGTAACAGAACAAAACCAACCAACCGACATTTAAATCTCATAACAGAACAAAACCAACCGACATTTAAATCTCGTAACAGAACAAAACCAAACAAACCGACATTTAAATCTCGTAACAGAACAAAACCAAACAAACCGACATTTGTATCTCGTAACAGAACAAAACCAAACAAACCGACATTTAAATCTCGTAACAGAACAAAACCGAGCGACATTTAAATCTCGTAACAGAACAAAACCGAGCGACATTTAAATCTCGTAACAGAACAAAACCGAGCGACATTTGTATCTCGTAACAGAACAAAACCAACCAACCGACATTTAAATCTCATAACAGAACAAAACCAACTGACATTTAAATCTCGTAACAGAACAAAACCAAACAAACCGACATTTAAATCTCGTAACAGAACAAAACCGAGCAACATTTAAATCTCGTAACAGAACAAAACCGAGCGACATTTAAATCTCGTAAAAGAACAAAACCAAACAAACCGACATTTAAATCTCGTAACAGAACAAAACCAAACAAACCGACATTTAAATCTCGTAACAGAACAAAACCAAACAAACCGACGTTTAAATCTCGTAACAGAACAAAACCAAACAAACCGACATTTAAATCTCGTAACAGAACAAAACCGAGCGACATTTAAATCTCGTAACAGAACAAAACCGAGCGACATTTGTATCTCGTAACAGAACAAAACCAACCAACCGACATTTAAATCTCATAACAGAACAAAACCAACTGACATTTAAATCTCGTAACAGAACAAAACCAAACAAACCGACATTTAAATCTCGTAACAGAACAAAACTGACCGACATTTAAATCTCGTAACAGAACAAAACTGAGCGACATTTAAATCTCGTAACAGAAAAAAACTGAGCGACATTTAAATCTCGTAACAGAACAAAACCGAGTGACATTTAAATCTCGTAATTTAAATCTCGTAACAGAACAAAACCGACCGACATTTAAATCTCGTAACAGAACAAAACCGACCGACATTTAAATCTCGTAATTTAAATCTCGTAACAGAGCAAAACCGACTGACATTTAAATCTCGTAACAGAACAAAACCGAGTGACATTTAAATCTCGTAACAGAACAAAACAGAGTGACATTTAAATCTCGTAACAGAACAAAACCGAGCGACATTTAAATCTCGTAATAGAGCAAAACCGACCGATTAATATTTAAATCTAAATCTGTATCATTATATAGTTATATCATAACATGTACCCAGTCCTAAAACTTGCTTTATAGTAAAGTATTAAAGCATTATAGACATAAACAGTATGATTTTCTGTAAAACTTTGTGTATTGTGAAAAGCTATAAAACTGAATTTGACTCGAGCAGAATTTCTGTGTGTAATAAATACTGATTATTAAAACAAAGCATATTCAGTTCTGCTTATGGAAGCTTGATCAACACACACACGGTCATAAAAATACACAAACATTATTTAAACCGTGCATTGCACACAAATGCTCAGAGAACAGTTGTGTTTGGACCACACATTCACATTTACACATTTAGCAGATGCTTTAATCCAAAGCGATTCAAAGTAGAGGAACATGAGCATGCACACATACAGTAAGTGTGTGTGTGTGTGTGTGTGTGTGTGCAGCTGTCTGAGGTCAGTCTGGAGCGCAGCGCCTGCGGTGGTCCTGTCTGCTGAAGACCCCTGGGAGAGTTTTACCCTTCAGAACCGCAGCGCTGCAGCACCTGACCGGGCCGCACTTCATCTGCATCTCTCTGCCTCGCTGTCTGCGCAGGAACCTCCACATTTATTTTCAAGTCAAATTTAGCGCTTTTCACAATGCACAGCTTTACAAAAATTCACAATGTTAATGTTTATAATTAGTTTTATTACAGTAATGAGAATTAGGAAGGAAAATGTGTATAACTCTCAGGAAAATAGTATGTAAATATAATTTTACATATTATATAAAATAATGATGTAATGAAAAAGTCATAGTAATGCAAATGTAAAATCATAAATATAAAATAATTTCATCATAATGTCATAAAATAGATAAAGATAAAAATGTAAATGTAAAATAATGATGTAATAAAAATAATATAATGCAAAGGTAAAGTAATAAATGTAAAATAATAATGTCATAATAATAAATGTAAATAAAAGTCATAATTCAGTGTAAGATAAAACATGTAAATGTAAAATAATAATGTAATTAAAGTCATAATAGTGTGTGTAAAATAATCAATATAAATATAAAATAATAATAAATGTAAATGTAAAACGATGTCATAAAAGTCATAATTCAAATGTAAGAAAATACATGTAAATGTAAAATAATGTAATTAAAGTCATAATAGTGTAAATGTAAAATAATAAATATAAAATGATAATAAATGTAAATGTAAAACATTGATGTCATAATTCAAATGTAAGAAAATACATGTAAATGTAAAATAATAATGTAATAAAAATAATATAATGCAAAGGTAAAGTAATAAATGTAAAATAATAATTTCATAGTAATAAATGTAAATTAAAATAGTGTCATAATTCAATGAAAGATAAAACATGCAAATGTAAAATAATAATGTAATTAAAGTCATAATAGTGTAAGTGTAAAATAATCAATATAAATATAAAATAATTGTAAATGTAAAACAATGTCATAAAAGTCATAATTCAAATGTAAGAAAATACATGTAAATGTAAAATAATAATGTAATGAAAATAATATCATAATGCAATTGTAAAATAATGTAAGTGTAAAATACTAAATTAATATGATGTAATTAGTGTCATAAAGCAAATCTAAAATAATGTCATAGAAATGGGGGGGAAAGGTAGTTGTTAAATTTTCTTTATGCAAAATATTATTAATTTTGGCCTGTAATATGGCCTGCACGTTCCCGCCTCTGTAGGCAGCTCACTGCGGTTTGTGACGGAGCTTCTGTCTGTGTCTCTTCACTGAACACAGGGAACTCTCCATTTAAAGCCCTCTTACTGTGATTTATAGGTGATTTTCTTCTACTCTCTGACAGATATGAGCAGTTTCAATGGTCCTTTCAATCTGAATCCTCCGTCTAGATAAATGTTACTCAAGCGCGTCTCATCTCGTCATTCGGCTTTGAAACCCAACCGGAGATAAGTGTCTCCTTCAGCGTGCGATGATCGTTTATTCTCGTTCTTGATTCTTCAAACAGCTCATTAATATTGAGTTCTGATCAGAGATGCGCTGAAGCGGTGACCGGGTGTCCTGTTTGCGTTCAGCTGCATGTAAATGAGTTCAACTCTGGTGTTTAATTTGAAACGCCTCATATATATGCAGCAAGTGAGGACGTTTGCATCCTCGTTAGGGAAATTAGAATATGCTGAATGACTCCAGGCCTCTGTTGACTTTCATATTCATCCCTGAATCATAACTCGGTAATTTGATGCACTTAAGCTTGAGTCGTTTGCGATATTAAAGGGGAAATTAGTGATTTTGTAGCTTTTTATTATCTCCATGACAATATCAACATAACTCATCATTCATAACATCTCTGTGTCTCTCAGGGAGGAGGATGAGTTTTCCGAGCTTCGCTCCGATCTCAGTCACAGCCAGCAGGAAGTCAACGACGACGACCGGAGCGTCGATCAGGACCCCGACCAGGCGTCCATCTCACTGCCTGAAAACCAGTCCACTCTGGTCACTGCGGACATGGGTGAGGAACGAAACTGTGAAACAATCCCCAAAAATCTGATGCATTGTTACATTTCCAAATCCAATCTCAGAATTTAGACTGTAATAAAACCTTCCTGAAATCTTTAACATGATCCATGTCTATATTACATCCCAACATCAAACGAATGAACGTTTATTTTAACAGAAAAGTAAAGTGCGTGTGGACAAACTTTTATGTTGGCTTGGCAAAGCCTCGTCTGAAAGTTTTGAAAGCTTCCTAGCATGTTTTATCACGTTGTTACATGTCTTAACATTAATTAGCATGTTTTAGTACATTGCTAACATGAATTAGCATGTTTGCAAGCATTTTTAGCATGTTACTAGAATGTCTTGCCAAATTGCTAACACATTGCTAGCATGTTTTAGCATTCTGCTAGTGTTTAACACACTGATAGCATGATTTAACATGTTACTAATGTTTTAACATAGCTAGTATCACTTAGCATGTCGCTGACATATTTTAGCAGTTGCATAACGTTTAACACATTATTAGTATGTTTTAACATGTTGCCAGCATGTTTAACACATTGCTAACATGTTTTAGCATGTTGTTACTGTTTTAACATGTTGTTAGTATGTTTTAACATGTTAATGTTTTAGTACTTTGATAGCATGTTTTAACACACTACTAGCATGTTTAATCATGTTTTAACACATCGCTACTGTTTTAACATGTTGCTAGTATGTTTTAGCATCCTGTTAGTGTGTTTTACACACTGATAGCATGATTTTACATGTTAGTAATATGTTTTAACATAGCTAGTATCACTTAGCATGTTGCTGACATATTTTAGCACTTTGATAACGTTTAACACATTGCTAGTATGTTTTAACATGTTGCTAGCATTTCTTAGTACATTGCTAACATTCTTTAGCATGTTGTTACCGTTTTAACATGTTGCTAGTATTACTAATATGTTTTCACTTGCTGACATGTTTTAATACATTATTAGTATTTTTAACATGTTGTTAGCATATCTTAGTACATTGCTAACATGTTTTAGCACTAACGTTTTAACATGTCGCTTGTATGTTTTAATGTATTGTTAATGTTTTAGCACTTTGATAGCATGTTTTAGCACATTGCTAGTATGTTTTAGCATGTTTTAACACATCTCTACTATGTTTTAACATGTTGCTAGCGCGTTTAGCACATTGTTAGGATGTTTTAGCATTCTGCTAGTATGGTTAACACACTGATAGCTTGATTTAACATGTTACTAATATGTTTTCACATAGCTAGTATCACTTAACATGTTGCTGACATATTTTAGCACTTTGATAACGTTTAACACATTGTTAATGTTTTAACATGCTGCTAGCATATTCGCCTTAACACAGATTCAGGTAAATTATCAGTGCTGGTTCTACTTGACCTCAGTGCTGCGTTTGACACTGTCGATCACAACATTCTTCTTGACAGGCTGGAAAACTGGGTTGGGCTTTCTGGGATGGTCCTTAAATGGTTCAGGTCATAATTAGAAGGGAGAGGTTATTATGTGAGTATCGGTGACCATAAGTTTGAGTGGACATCCATGACATGCGGAGTCCCTCAAGGTTCAATTCTTGCACCCCTCCTGTTCAACCTATATATGCTGCCACTGAGCCAAATAATGAGAAAGAACCAAATTGCATATCACAGCTATGCAGATGACACCCAGATTTACCTAGCCCTATCACCTAACGACTACTGCCCCATTGACTCCCTGTGCCAATGCATTGATGAAATTAAAAATTGGATGTGCCTAAACTTTCTTCAGCTAAACAAAGACAAAACTGAAGTCATTGCATTTGGAAACAAAGATGAGGTTCTCAAAGTGAACATGTACCTTCACTCTAGGGGTCCAACAACTAAAAATCAAGTCAGGAATCTTGGTGTGATTTTGGAGTCAGACCTGAGTTTCAGTAGCCATGTAAAGACAATAACTAAATCAGCATATTATCATCTCAAAAATATTGCAAGAATTAGATGCTTTGTCTCCAGTCAAGACTTAGAGAAACTTGTTCATGCTTTCATCACCAGCAGGGTGGATTATTGTAATGGGCTCCTCACTGGCCTTCCCAAAAAGACCATAAGACAGCTGCAGCTCGTACAGAACGTTGAGCAGAACCAGAAAACATGAACACATCACACCAGTCCTCAAGTCCTTGCACTGGCTTCCAGTTGCATTTAGAATTGATTTTAAAGTACTGTTACTTGTTTATAAATCACTCAATGGCCTAGGACCCCAATACATTGCAGATATGCTCATAGAATATAAACCTAACAGATCACTCAGATCATCAGAATCAAGTCATTTAGAAATACCAAGGGTTCACTCAAAGCAAGGAGAGTCTGCTTTTAGCTGTTACGCCAGCCGCAGCTGCAACCAGCTTCCAGAAGAGATCAGGTGTGCTCCAACAGTAGCCACATTCAAGTCCAGACTCAAAACACATCTTTTTATCTATGCATTTGCTGATTGAGCACTGTGCTATGTCCGAACTTTTTGCACTTTATTTTATACGTATTATCTTTTTATTCTTTTAATTCCTTTTCCTGTTTTTATTTCATTTTTAATGTATTTTATATCTTTTATGTATCGTCTTGTCATTCTGACTGTTATTTCTATTCCTTATGTTCTATTTTTATTATTCTTTTTTATGTAAAGCACTTTGAATTACCATTGTGTATGAAATGTGCTATACAAATAAAATTGCCTTTTTAACATATTTTAGCATGTTTGCAAGCATTTTTAGCATGTTATTAGAATGTCTTGCAAAATTGCTAACATGTTGCTAGCATGTTTTAGCACATTGCTAGTGTTTAACACGTTTTAACGTGTTGCTAGCATGTTTTAACGTGTTGCTAGCATTTTTTAGCACATTGCTAGTATATTTTAGCATTCTGCTAGTATGGTTAACACACTGATAGCATCATTTAACATGTTACTTATATGTTTTCACTTGCTGACATGTTTTAACACATTATTAGTATTTTTAACATGTTGTTAGCATATCTTAGTACATTGCTAACATGTTTTAGCACTTTGTTACATTTTAACATGTTGCTAGCATTTTTTAACATATTACTAGCATGTTGTAGCGTTCTGCTAGCATGTTAACACAATAGTTGCGTCCCAAATGCACTTATACACTTTTAGCACATTGTTAGCATGCATTAGCATGTTACTAGGATGTCATAACTAACTGTACCATGTTTTAACAGGTTGCAGGCATGATTTGGCATGTTGTTAGCATGTCTAACTCACGTTTTAACACATGATTTAGCATTCTTTTTCAAGCCAACATAATTACTGAGAATTATTCATGACAAATTGGTGTTAAACAGGCTTCATTGTCATTGTGCAATTTATACTTTTTAATAATTTGACTTTAAATTGGGGTGAAATGTTGTTTGATTCACGTTAATGACGCTTGTATCATTGCCTTTGAAAGAGTTGGCATTGGTTCTGGAGGTGTTTATCACTGCAGACTCATGGGAAATATTGGCCTCGTTCAGCAGTTCTGTGTTTCCACATGCAGTAGACATGAATGAGATCTCAACTGATCTCAAACTCAGTGGAGAGCAAACAAAGATTTTTGCTGAAAGAGAAAAGACCGTGTCTCACATTAACCTTATGTCTTCACATTGATTTGTTTTCCCATAGTGCTTCAGTCTCGGTTTGTAAAGGGAGTGATGGTGTTCGCCGCAGCTGAGAGACAGACGGACGTGATTGTCGTCTTCAGTCTGGTTTCTTTTGTTTTTCCACTTGATCAAGCTGATACGCCCGACACAAAAGCTTTTAGAGCCCTGAGCCGTCAGGATGCTGTCATTGTCCCTTCAGCGTCTCCGAATCACGCTGTCTAATGGCGTTTTCATTACCAGTGTATTGTCAGAACATTCCCAGCATGCATCACTCCCGACTGTGAAAGGAAATGACAGCAGATTCTAGCTTTATTGGCATGATTAAAAGAGCTTTACACTACTAGAGCATTAGTAATTGTTTCCCAATCGCTGTGGACAAAAGTATTGGACCACCTGACCATCGGATTCTCAATGCATAGATATTAATATGGAGTTGATCCCGCTTTTATGAGTTTTACTTTAACTAAGCAGTTCAGAATGTGTTATTTACTTCATTCAAAGCTAAACTTCAGAATTATGCCATTAAAGTGATGAATGTGAGCGGTTCTGTGTTTTTCCCACGAGCGCTTCTGTGTTTCATTGCTAATGTATGACGGCACATAGTCGGGAATATTAATGCAGCTCTGGATCAATGATCTGCTCACGTCAGCGGTCGTATTGATTCATATGAGTTGTGATTTACTCCGGTTTTTCCATTTCATTTGCTTGTTGTTGTTGTTGGATGAGCAGGTTTGGAAAATGTTGAAGTCTGAGTTCTCAGGTATGGTTAATTTAATTTAAAATGAGTCAATATTTGTCCAGGAAGAGTATATAAAGCTGTGGATCAGCTCAGATAATTTGAGGAGAAATGTTTGCGTTCACATTAAGACTTTTATTTACGGACTTTGGTAAATTAGTTTGAGGCGTTGTTGAGATCTCTCTGAAACTCTAGAAGAAACACATGTGAGATTACTCAGAGGAAACACCCGAGAAGCAGCAAAAGTCTCAATTTGTTTTATATTTTGATCTCGTTGCTGAAATGTCGAGACATGATAGTGATTATTTTTTTCCTCTCTCGGTTAAACTGTATTTTAAGGTGACCATGTTACAGTGTAATTATGCATTTAAGTTCTGAGTAATAATAATTAACTGTGTACTTACTGTAGGGTTAGGATTAGGAATAGAGTTTGGTTTAAGTTTTGTTGCATGTATTTAGGGGCCATCCGTTGACGTTCTTCTTCTTCTTCAGCTCTGGAAGTCTATGGCAGCCCATAGAACCGCCTGCGTTAAAGTTGGCAAACAGATAGAGGACAGTCTGAACACTAACCAAAGCAAATTTGGATTCTCTAACTCAATCTCTCTAGCGCCACCAACTGTCTCCAGCTTGTACATATAATTACCTTTTGAACCGTAAGGGCTAGAAACAAAATTCTTTTGAAAATTCATTTTCTGTCATGAAAGTTTTCTCGGCATTTTGAATTTTCAGAAAAACCTACGTTTTCAAACTCCTCATAGGCCGTTGCTTGGATTTTCACAAAAAAATAGTCATTGAAAAGGCTCTGTCTCTACAACGCTTTATCGTATTCAGTCCAAAAACATTTTTCATATATTTTACCTTTATTCTACACCTCTGTTTCCCTTCTCCTAAAAACGATCTGTTGAGTTCCTGGTTCTATGAAGCACATCCCTCAGAAATGCGCAGTGGACTGAGATCGGTTAGCTGGCCCTGTGTATTGTGATCCGCTGTCCGGAATACGTTGTCACGATTCACGTTGTCCGGAAATGCCACACCCCTTACCATTACAGGCAAACGTCACATGTGCTTCGGTCAAAGCCCAGGCTTTACTTCGATGGAAATGTAAATAATGGCGTCAATATTATATGGCGCCGAATCAGACCCAGATGGCAGTAATGATGAAGAGGGTCAAGCAGAACCTCCGCAAGCACGGCTTTTAATGGACGTTTCTGAATGTTAAGCATTTTTGATTAAAGCTTTACTGTAGCTAAATACATGACTGAGTAGTAGCAGTTTTGTAAAGGTATTTTTTAATTTATAGTATGAACGAACATGTGGGTAAACAACATAAAAAGTTGTGGATTCAAGTTGATTCGTCAAACCATTTTTTGAAAAATGTGCGAACGAATTTAACATAGCGCTTACGAAAATAGACGCTTTATCGTATTCAAAAATTGCTATTCTTGCTTATAACTTATGAACGGTTTGTCCAAAAATCATAAAAGTGATCGTTAGATTCGGGGCATCATGCAGAGTCGAATGATATCCAATTTTTCCATATCGGGCATTTTGGGCGTCAGTCATTTTGAATTTTGATTTGCAATGCTGTATTTTATGAACACATTACCGTATTATTACGAAACTCAGTATGGGTCATCGGCACAATGGCCTGAAGGAGTCTGAGAAGTTTCGGACCATCGCCACCTAGTGGTGAAAGTGTTTTTGCTTATAACTTTGGATCTGGTTGACTTATTTCCACGGGACTCATCTCCTTAGATTCCCGAATCCTTGCCGAGTCCGATGATACCAAACATGTTAGGTTTCGCCTTATGGTTTGTGCAACGTTGTGATATAGCGTTTAAACAACATTCGCGAAATATCTTCGAAACCGTTAGTCCGATCGAGATAAAACCACCATTGAAAAATCGGAAACACAGGTCTTGATTATAAGCCAAATGTGAAAATTTTTATATCAAGTGGCAAAAAATGCAATCAAAGTCAGGTTTGGGTAATGTTTTATGTGTTCATACATATAAAATCTATAATAAGATTAATAAATGCTTTAGAACTATTTATTGTTAGCTCATGTTAACTAATGTAGTTAACTTTACTTTAAAGTGTTATATTAAATGCTTTCGTATAGTAGTGTTCAATTTAGCTTTACATTACATGTACATTTACATTGCTTTTATCCAAAGTGACTATCAGCTCTTGCTTTCCCTGGGAATCGAACCCATGACCTTGCCGTTGCAAGCACCATGATCTGCTGTTTGATCTACAGGAAGGCTTTCCTATTATTGTTCAGCGTTTGTTGTCCTTCATAAATAAATGACTCGACTGAACTAGGATGCGAGTGCAGTTTCATGTTGTGGATTTGTTATAAAAGCAGAGAAAGGCCCAATAATGGTCTCCGAGGACACTAAATGTACAGCGTCTGTTTCCACAGATAACTGCAGTGACCTGAACTCGGAGCTTCAGCGGGTTTTGACGGGACTGGAGAGCGTCCTGTGCGGCCGTAAGAAGAGCACCTGCAGCCTGTCTGTGGCGGAGGTGGACAGACACATCGAGCAGCTGACCACCGCCAGCGAACACTGTGATCTGGCCATTAAGGTAAAACAAGCGTGCCGCACATGTCCTGAAAAGTGATCGTGATCGCCCCCTGGTGGTCATAAACTCCGCCCTCTCCATGTAATCGAATGTGACGCGAGCCAAACTAAAAATCCAGAGATGTCGTTTTAGTAGTTCTCATCACGCTGTTCGTTTTTCCAATACTTACTTTACAATATTTAATGTTGATAGTCAAAAGTCTGAGACTGTGGAGTCGAATGACTCTCAGTGATCAATAATTGAACACAGGCTGTGGAGTGTGAGTCTCGTACTCTGATGTTTTGCTGCTGACTCAGTGTTAGAAGAGCGTCCTGGACAGTTTTACCTCCGGAGTGGTCGTCTCAGGCCTCCGGCGCTCCTGATCCCGCATTACTGTGACACGCTTCATCTGAGGCGCTTCATTTCACGGCACTGCTGCGTAATCCTGTTTACCGGAGCGCTCCGAATACGGTCTCCCGCTGACTGTACGAGCGCACCGTGCAGCGCTGCGTTTTCTCTCTGGAGAAACCAGGAGACTTCAGAAGTTTCAGTTTGCTTTGGGTTTTGCTGTCCGAGAGAAACATCTGATGTGTTATAATGATCTTGCAAGTTTTCTTTATGTATTGATACACGTCTTCTTTCAGGCTAGTTGAAAGCAAACATCCAAAACACACATTTAAGTGTTTATTTTATTGCACTTGCATCTGTAGATTTCAATCTCAATGCATCGCTGTAAAGTCAGAAATCTTTACTTCAGCAGTTTTACACACACAGTTTTATTCATATCTATATTCTGAAGGATTTTACAGAACATTTTATTCCCGTTTTATTCATGTTTGCAGACGGTGGAGGAGATCGAGGGCGCTCTGGGCCGTGATTTCTACCCCAGTCTGTGTGAGGAGCGCGTGCGCTGGGAGAAGGAGCTGGCCGGCCTGCGGGAGGAGAACGAGAGCCTGACGGCGATGCTGTGCAGTAAAGAGGAAGATCTCAACCGCACCAAAGCCACCATGAACGCCATCCGAGAGGAGCGGGACCGTCTGCGCAGACGCGTGAGTGACACCATAGAAACACAAGACAAACAGTTCAGACTAATTACTACTGACTCATCATGTAGGGTTAGATTCAAACACTGACTTTCTCCACTCATTAATAATCTATATGCATAAATCCAAGTGTTATATATACTGTATATATATAGTGGAAGTATCTTGTATGCTCAACCACCCCAGAAAGTCGGACGGTCTAATTCCGTCTCTTCCTGCGAGAGGAGAAACTCATTACAGTCTTGTGGGAGACGCTGCTGGTCTTCCCGTGCCGCAGATGCTCCTGTTTTTATTCTGGACGGATGTTAATGACACTCAGGTGTTCACAGTCCGCTCACTTTCACACACCGGCTGATGGAAATGTGCTTGAATATTATACATTATATTATATTATTTATTTATTTATTTATTTGTAGAATGATCCATTGGGAAACTCTGGATTTGATTTAATCCCAGACTTTCCCGGTCAATTTGCCAGTTAAAGATTTATGGTTGAAATTAATTTTTTGAACGTTTATTGTAAAGATTTTTACTCGTTTCGCATTTGATGAAGAATATTTTTGCCCCCAGAATCTCATTACTGTAAAATATGTGTATGTTGTGATAGTGTTTTGCTGTTCTTTTTATGCTAATTTAAAAAATATATATGTATATTTACTGTAATATACTATAAATTGTAATATAATTACTTTTTATATTGATTGTTTTTTTATGCACATTTTTAAATCTTTTTTTACCATCATTTACTGTAAATTATAATATAATTTACTGTAAATTACTGCACATCATGTTAGTATTTTGTTCTTTTTATGCTCATTTTTATATTATAATTTACTGTACATTGTGTTAGTATTTTGTAATTTTTTATGCACATTTTTAAATAAATTTTACCATAATTCGCTATAAATTATATTATAATTTACCATAAATTACAGCATATTGTGTTAGTATTTTTATTTTAATGTAAAATTATCTTATTTTACCATAATTTACTATATATTTTATTATAATTTGCTATAAATTAATATACACCATTAGTATTGTATGCACATTTTTTAAAATAATTTTTGCTATAAATTATACTATAATTTACTGTAGCATTTTTTAACGTTTTATGCCAATTCTTTAAAAAAATATATTTTTACTATAAATTATCTTATAATTTATTATAACTTACTGTACATTGTGTTAGTATTTTGTTCTTTTTCTGCACATTTTTAAAATATTTTTTACCATAATTTGATAATATAATTTACTATTAATTTCATATTGTTAGAATTTTTTCTGCATTTTTAAAATATTTTTTACATTTGCTTTTTAATTTAATAATACTTTTTTATTTTTTCTGCACATTTTTAAAATATTTTTTACCATAATTTGCTATAGATAATATCATTTACTATTAATTACTGCATATTGTTAGAATTTTTTATGCACATTTTTAGAATGTCTTTTACCATAATTTGCTATAAATTATAATATAATTTACTGTAAATTACTGCACATGTTAGTATTTTGTTCTTTTATGCTCATTTTTATATTATAATTTATTATAATTTACTGTACATTGCGTTAGTATTTTGTAATTTTTTATGCACATTTTTAAATAAATTTTACCATAATTCGCTATAAATTATATTATAATTTACCATAAATTACTGCATATTGTGTTAGTATTTTTATTTTAATGTAAAATTATCTTATTTTACCATAATTTACTATATATATTTTATTATAATTTGCTATAAATTAATATACACCGTTAGTATTGTATGCACATTTTATACTATAATTTACTGTACGTGGTGTTAGCATTTTTTAACGTTTTGTGCCAATTTTTTAAAAAATATATTTTTTACTATAAATTATACTATAATTTACCTTAAATTACTGTACATTGTGTTAGTATTTTGTTCTTTTTCTGCACATTTTTAAAATATTTTTACCATAATTTGCTATAGATAATATCATTTACTATTAATTACTGCGCATTGTTAGAATTTATGCACATTTTTAGAATGTCTTTTACCATAATTTGCTATAAATTTATAATATAATTTACTATACAGTAAATTACTGTACACAGCTAGTATTTTGTTGTTTTCATGCACATTTTAAACAAAATTTTTTATTATAACTATAATTTATTTTAAATTACTGTACATTGTGTTAGTATTTTGATGTTTTGTGCTAATTAAAAATATTTTTTACTATAAATTATGATATAATTTATTATATCACACTACACATTGTGTTAGTATTTTGATGTTTTGTGCTAATTAAAAATATTTTTTACTATAAATTATGATATAATTAATTATATACTGTACATTGTGTTAGTATTTTGATGTTTTGTGCTAATTAAAAATATTTTTTACTATAAATTATGATATAATTTATTATATCACACTACACATTGTGTTAGTATTTTGTTTCTTTCATACACATTTTTTTAATTTTTTTACCATGATTTACTATAAATTATAATATAAATGACAGTATATTATGTTAGTATTTTATTGTCTTTATGCTAATTTAAAAAAATATATTTTTACTATAAATTAGTGTATTACAGTAATGAGAATCTAATCATAGTCATCATTGAGAACGAGATTTACTGAACGCATACAGTAATGCTGAATGTATGAATGAATCACGTGTAGTGCTCGTCTCGTGATGTTGGATCTGTTCAGTTCACAGTAACTCCATTATAGTTCAGTATTTGATTTTAAAGACATCTTATAAACAATCCTTGTACTGTGTTGGGTTTTCATGAAGCTAAACCAGCTGAGAAGCGCAGAAGTGGTTGAACTCGTGCCGCGAGCCCATCAGCTCTTAACAAAGAGAGAAAATATCAATATTTAACTCAGCGGGTCAATGCCGTCAGTCCTCGCGGTCTGTAATGGACAGCAGTGAGTGTGTAACGCTTTCGTCTCTGACTTAGATGGATGACGGCAGCATTAAAGCAGCACACAATTCTGCTGGCTTTCCACACACACACACACACACTGTCACACACACACACACACACACACACACACACACACACAGCGGCTGTAATCAAACAAACCAGCACCACAAACCCAGACCAGTAATTACGGTCTCGTCGGCATGTCTTGACTCAAACGGCTGTGGCGTGTTCGTTTAAATTTAGCCGTGCTTCAGATCCGGATCATGATGAATCTATTTACTGAGCTTAAATAAGAATCCGGCCTTTCGGATCGCTCTCGGAAAAAGCGCACAGCAAAAATCTGTTTGGATCGATTAGTCTGCTGCTTTTAGACGCTGTCCGTAATCAAATCTGCCGGTCTGAAGCCGGTCAGCACACTAACATGATTAGCCCCGAGATGCACAGAGAGAAAAAGGCCAAAGGCTTTTATAGAAACAGCCGGGTCACATTCAGACGGCCTTCGCTTTACCCCTAATGAAATCTGTCCCGTGCTCGAGCGATTGGTCCGATGCAGAGATGCTGAGAGCGTCGAGACTCTTCGGTGCGTTTCTGCATCTGTGATTTAGAGAGAGGATGTTTCTGAAATAAATCTGCATTCATTTTCCATGTGCTCTGATTCAGTTTAACATGTTTATGTAATGATAATAAGAGCTCCGTGATGAAGCTCAGACTCGGGGTGTTGTGTTGGTGTGTTAGTTTGAGATTCAGTCCTTTATTTGTCCTTTGGCAGCCGTTCCACTGCAGGAGAAGCTTTATTTGCCTTGAAAATTCACAATCACTGCCAACATTAAACACACACACACTGATGCCTGCTCTGGTACTGCTGTCCTCAGGGCTGCCCGCAGTCATTTACACTGTTTTCTAGAAACAGAAATGTCCTTGAAAATAAACTCCTGGTCACAGATATTTCCCTGTAATTCAGAAGAGGTTCATTCCTGATCCAGATTCACTCTCTATGCACTCGTTGACCCAGCAGTGTGTGTGTCTGTGGTGTTTCTTCATGTACTGGATGAGAGATCTGTGATCATCGTGGCTTCTGCTGCCTCTAATATAGATTTTGCAATGAAGCCGCATGAATACAGACGCTGAACAAACCTCAACGTCTAGATTTAGCTCAAGAGCTGAACACAGTCTGAAACAGAGTTCGACGTGTTTAATGTCTCCTTCCGGCCCTGCAGGTCCGAGAGCTGCAGACGCGTCTCCAGAGCATTCAGCCCGGCGGTCCGTCCAGTCCCGGGCGTCTGACCCCAGCTGGACGTCCCATCAACCCCAGCACTGGAGAGCTCAGCACCAGCAGCAGCAGCAACGACATCCCCGTGGCCAAAGTAAAGTATACGGTTTAGTTTTGGTGTCTTGATTAAGAGTAAATTTTATGATGCTTTGAGTGAGGAACAGACCCATATTTAAGTCATTTCGTTTTGAAGTTTAACCCTCATAGGGTCTTCGGGGTCTTTTTGACCTGCAAATGATGTTTGCTCAAATTAAAAAAAAAATTAAAAAATTCTCTTTGTCCAAATGGCATGAGACGTTGTACAGTGGTTAACACTTTTAAGATCTACAAATAAAAAAAAAATGGGAATATCTTGTTTTTATGTTAGTATAAAAAAAAAAGTTACACTCAGGGTCCTTGGGGACCCCAGGCAACAAAATGTAATTTTGTAACAAAATTTTTTTAATTTTTTTTTTATTTTTATTTTACTCTGTTTATTAATGTTTTCACTCAACGTCTGTGCAGTTTTTGTAGGATTTGTGATATCTTTTAAATTTATATAAATATTTATATAAATATTTTTTAAAATAGGTTTTTATGCAAAAACAGCTTTTTATGTAAAATTCACTTTATAAAAGACCCACATTTGTAACTTTCATTCATGGGGATAACATGGATAATTTGACATGGTTTAGTGTGAGATTTTTGCCCATCTTTTGGAAAATGCAGTTTTAAAAGTAAAAAATGATCACTTTATCCAGTAGATGGCAGCAGAGCTCCACTATTTGCTGTTTGACTGACTGAAATACATCTTTACACAAGTATTTTCAGCTGGATTCATATCTAAATATTATGAAATCACAATTATGACAGTAAAAATTACTTTTTGAAAAAAATCAGTTTCAATATTGTTACATTATGATGAGATCATTCATTCTCAAAATCAACATTTTTGAAAAACTGATTTTTTTTTTCAGTACAAAAAAAATGCTAAACTTTGACAAAAAGTAATTTTTATTGTCATAATTGTGATTTCATAATATTTAGATATGAATCCAGCTGAAAATACTTGTGAAAAGAGTCTTTCAGTCAGTCAAACAGCAAATAGTGGAGCTCTGCAGCATCTACTGGATAAAGTGATCATTTTTTACTTTTAAAACTGCATTTTCCAAAAGATGGGCAAAAATCTCACACTAAACCATGTCAAATTATCCATGTGATCCCCATGAATGAAAGTTAGAAATGTGAGTCTTTTATAAATTAAATTGTACATAAAAAGCTGTTTTTGCATAAAAACCTATTTAAAAAATATATTTTTAAATGTATTTATATAAATTTAAAAGATAACACAAATCTTTCAAAAACTGCACAATTGTGGAGTAAAAACATTAATAAACAGAGTAAAATTACATTTGCTTTTAAAAATACATTATATTGTTACAAAATTACATTTTGTTGCCTGGGCTGTAGGCAAAGACCCTGAGTGTTGCCCCCAAACGAAGACCGCACAAGGGTTAATAGCACTTTAATTATTTGAAATAAAAGTCAGAATATTCTTTTAAAAAAAATCACATTTTGTCTTTCACAGAAATAAAAGTCATACAGGTTTAGAATGATGGCAGAATGTTCGTTTAGCATGTTTGGATGTGTTTGATTGTTGCAGGTGGCGGAGCGAGTGAAGCTTTCTAAGACACGATCAGAATCACTTCCAGCGGAGAGATCCATCCTGGGCTCTGAGATCAGCAGCATCGGGGTGAGAGACAGACGGATATACAGCGCTCAGCATAAATGAGTACACCCCCTTTGAAAAGCAAAATCTCAATCAACAATTTCCAAAATGTTGACAAGACTAAGTTTAATATAACATCTGTTTAACTTATAACATGAAAGTAAGGTTAATAATATAACTTAGTTTTTCTCAAATTAGGGTGATGCAAAAATGAGTGCACCCCACAACAAAAACTACTACATCTAGTACTTTGTATGTCCTCCATGATTTTTAATGAATAATTAACGGCACCCATGCATGCCCTTCCTCTGCAGTGTACACCGTATTGTGTCACGGGAAATAGTCACCCCAGTTTGGCTTTCTACTTCTTTAGATAACTGCAGTGAACCCTAATTTGCATCACCCTAATTTGAGTAAAACTGAAAATTTTGTTCTCTACGTTATATTAACAATCTTACTTTCATGTTATAAGTTAAACAGACGTTATAATAAACTTAGTCTTGTCAACATTTTGGAAATTGTTTTTGTGTTCATTGAGATTTTGTTTGAAATGTTACTTTTCAAAGGGGGTGTACTTTATTTTAGTATTTTAGTATTTTTAATTTACGCTGAGCACTGTACACACAGATATTCAACATAATATAAAGACACAGAATTAGATCAGTTAATTTCAAAACTGACTAAATCTCACAATTGTTGATATTCAGATGAAAAATAGGAAGTGTGTCACATCAAATGTGCTGAGATGAGAAAAATAAAGGTGAATCATCTCTAATAGTGTGTGATCAGATCAAGCGCTCTCTCAGCTGTCTGTCTGCTCACATGGTTTCAGTGTCACAGTCTGACCCATGGGAGAGACAGACGGGTCACCTTCTCCTCCTCTGTCTCTCTCTCTCTGGCTCTAGTGTTAATAATCAGAGCCAAAGCGTTTAATATTCCATTATTCTGCTCTCGCACATGTGCCAGAAGCTGCACGATCATCCGACAGCCGAACACGTTCAGGCTTTATTCAGCTGATGTTATGATATCGTCTGAAAAAATTACACCATCTTCACAGTGGTTAAAAAAGAAAAGGCCAATCACAGTTCAGCATGCAAATGAGGCAGGAAAGAAGGGCAATCGCTGTTATTCTGTATGCAAATGTTGTGATGATGTCATTACATTTTGAATGTTACAATGTACATCAAACTTTAATCTTAATGAAATGTAGAGTTTCAGGACCATGATGCAGTGCTGGAGAGTTTAATGGGCCGTAACACCAGTGTTGATCTGTGATCTCGGGTGTTATTTCTCCGTCTCTCGGTAGGTCTCCAGTAATGTGGCAGAACATTTGGCTCATTCCCTTCAGGATTGCTCCAACATCCAGGAGATCTTCCAGACGCTCTACTCGCACGGATCCGCCATCTCCGAGAGCAAGATCCGAGAGTTTGAAGTGGAGACGGAGAGACTCAACAGGTACTTAGAGAAACACGAACAACCTGTAAAAGCTAAATAGAAATATAAAAACCAAAAACTAATAAAATATAAAAAGTACATTAAAAATTACTAAAACCTATAAAAAAAACCACTTTTTCATTTCATTAAATTTGAAGTACTAAAATGACTAAAACTCAAACTGAAATAAAAATAAGCAAAATATAAAAATAAAACAAAAAGATGATAAAAATGACAAAGCCAGATAGCAAAATTACCAAAACTTACGTAAACATAAACCACCTTAGAATTACTTGAAAGTTTAGCTAATTTAATAATTTATCATTTAAAATAAATGTGTGTGTGTGTGTGTGTACTGTTGTATGTCATACCAGTGTCATTATTGGTAACCAAAACTATTAAAAAATATTTTTGTTCATTAAAATACAGCTAAAATAAAATATAAATATTAGATGAAAAACTTAAATTAATTGTATTTAATTTTGTTTTTTGTCTAAAATTACTAAAAACTCAAACTAAATTAAAATAAATAAGCTAAATAGACAAAAACTAATGTTTAGTTCATAACAAATTTACTAAAATTTGCACATAAAAAAAATTATTTAATTTGTTTCATTTTAGGGGAAGTACTAAAATTACTAAAACTCAAGCTGAAATAAAAATAAGCTAAATAGAAAAATTTAAAAATACAAAAACTGATTAAAAAAAAACAAAAGTACATAACCTAAATGAAATGAAATAAAATAAGTTTGTTGAAGTACTAAAATTACTAAAACTCAAAAATAAATAAACTAAATAGAAATATAAAAACCAAAAACTAATCAAATATAAAAAGTACATTAAAAATTACTAAAACTTATAAAAAAAACATTTTATTTCATTTAATTTTAAGTACTAAAATGACTAAAACTCAAACTGAAATAAAAAAAGCAAAATATAAAAATAAAACAAAAAGATGATAAAAATGACAAAGCCAGATAGCAAAATTACTAAAACTTACGTAAACATAAACCACCTTAGAATTACTTTAGAAGTTTAGCTAATTTAATAATTTATCATTTAAAATAAATGTGTGTGTGTGTGTGTGTGTGTGTGTGTGTGTGTGTGTGTGTGTGTGTGTGTGTGTGTGTGTGTGTGTACTGTTGTATGTCATACCAGTGTCATTATTGGTAACCAAAACTATTAAAAAATATTTTTGTTCATTAAAATACAGCTAAAATAAAATATAAATATTAGATGAAAAACTTAAATTAATTGTATTTAATTTTGTTTTTTGTCTAAAATTACTAAAAACTCAAACTAAATTAAAATAAATAAGCTAAATAGACAAAAACTAATGTTTAGTTCATAACAAATTTACTAAAAATTGTACATAAAAAAATAATTTTATTTTGTTTCATTTTAGGGGAAGTACTAAAATTACTAAAACTCAAGCTGAAATAAAAAGAAGCTAAATATAACAAGAAAGCATAAAAATGACAAAACTTCATCCAAAATTACTAAAACTAATAGAAATTTAAATGTAAACTAAAAAAAAAAAAAATCCAAAATATTAATAGATACTATAATAGTATATGTATAACACTAAAATAAGACTCAATCTGTGTAACTCAGGTGTTGTCTGTGTTTGCTGAGCAGTGAGCACTGCGTAGGGAGCCTGTGAATGTGTAAATATCTGAATGTGTTTGTCATTGTTTGTGTCTCAGTCGCATCGAGCACCTGAAGTCCCAGAATGATTTGCTGACCATCACACTGGAGGAGTGCAAGAGCAACGCGGAGCGCATGAGTATGCTGGTGGGCAAATATGAGTCCAACGCCACTGCGCTCAGACTGGCCCTGCAGTACAGGTACACACACACACACACACACACACACACACACACACACACACACACAGGGCTCATTTGTATTCATGCTGAAGAGATTCAATCCCTAAAATGATGTTGAAGGAAGTGATGCAGATTATTCTGCTTTATTATTCCCACTTTTCACCATCTAATCAATTCTTGATGAATTAGATTTAAATATTAGATATCTTGAGCAGCAAATCATCATATCAGAATGATTTCTGAAGGATCATGTGACACTGAAGACTGGAGTAATGATGGCTGAAAATCACAGGAATAAATTACACTTTACTATATATTCACATAGAAAACAGCTGATTTACATTCTAATAATTTTTCAAAATTTTACTGTATTTTTGATCAAATAAATGCAGCCTTAAAAAACATAATAATGCCAAACTTTAATTTTATTCTGTGAATATTGTCTGTAAACATTATTGTGTTCGCAGCGGTGGTTAAAGCTCTTGCATTGGGTGTGTTGATCACATGGTTTTGCAGCAGGAGGTCGAGGGTTTGATTGAATTTCGTCCCCTGTGACGGTGATGTCATCTGAGCGCTGAGATTGACTGTCATTACAGGAGGCCAGTCAAACCCTCATAAAGACGGAGACGGCGCTGAGAGCATAAAACACCACGATTAATCACACTGACAGAACACACACACACACACACA
Source organism: Megalobrama amblycephala (assembly GCF_018812025.1). NCBI lineage: Eukaryota > Metazoa > Chordata > Actinopteri > Cypriniformes > Xenocyprididae > Megalobrama > Megalobrama amblycephala. The sequence goes on from NC_063047.1 coordinate 683,167, forward strand.
CACACTTGAGATCATGTGATGCATGTCACTGCTTCTCTCTCGACAGCATTTACAAAAGAAGACAAATAACTGCAGGGAAATTCAACGTGAAAATGAGAAAATTAGATTCTTTCATTTGAATCTCAGGAGCGTCACATGACCGCTGTAGGTTAGCTCTTGTTGATCTGTACCTGTGGTTGGTTTATTATCTGAGGCCGATGAAACAAACGCATTCCAGCGGCCGCTTCACGTCTGGGCCTGTTTGCTGCTTTTGTCTCCTGTTAAATATTTTCCACAGCGTTTCAGGACCCGATGAAGGATCCGCGCCGGCCTCCACATTCCTCCGGATGTGTGTTTTCATGACCGTGTGTGTGTGTGTGTGTGTTACAGTGAGCAGTGTATCGAGGCGTATGAGCTGCTGCTGGCGCTGGCCGAGAGTGAGCAGGGTCTGGTTCTGGGTCAGTTCAGAGCGGCTGGAGTCAGTGCTGTGGGTAAGAGATCACACACGCTCACCGGAGGATTTTTGTAACCGGTTGCACATGCACATTTAATTTTTTTTGCAATAAATAGTTTATCCACAAGGTGGCAACCGTGCTCTGTGTACGCGTACGAGTCAAATGAAGTATACTTTCCTAGAGTTTTCCTTCAGCTTCAAAATACCCTTAACCTCATTATAACCTGATCCCTAAAACCAAGTCTGGACCCTCAAACAGGCCTTTAGAATTCTACAAACTTTATCAATTCTACAGACGCATTTGAATTCTACTAACAATGCTATATTTGAAAACAATATGGAGGAGAAACGGGTAGAGTTTTATGAGCTCAACGGCTCTGGCCGAGCTGTGATCTAGTCGAAACACTATTGGCTCGCCTTTGGCTTGCTTGGTCGGGGACACTTGACATTTATTCAACAGTGCTTTGATCTGATCTATTCTTTAAGAGCTGCTGTGCAGCCAAAATTATATACCAGTTATCACTGTAAAGCTGCTTTGACACAATCTGCATTGTAAAAAGTGCTATATAAATAAAGGTGACTTGACTTGACTATTGGCTATTTTGAAAAAAGGGGAGGAGCTTCTAGATATATCCCGCCCTGTTTTCCTGTTTCATTGGAAATTAGATAAACGCGTTCCAAAGCATGTCAGTGGGTCTTTAAAAATTATTTACATAATTGAATTCATAAGACTTAATTTTTATTTTTTACAATATTAGTGCCCTATGAAATGTTTGTTTGTTTGTTTGTTTGATTTTTTTTTTTTTTTTTTTTTTTCAGAAATTCTTTTTTATTTTTACCCAAATATTCAGGGTTTTTTTGTTTGTTTTCCAATTTAAATTTTTCTGGATTCTGTTTTAATGTTTTAATTACATTTTAATAATTAAAAATCATGTCTAATCAGACTTTAACAGCTTAATCATTTATTATCATTTTTACAATAATACAGCCATGCTTTATTTTTCCATAAATTCTGTGTTTTCTATTTTAACTTTTGATTTAAAACAAATTTATTGTCAAAAACGGTTGTAATCAAATGAAGGCATAAAACATAAAAAAAAAAAAAAAAAATCTTTAATAAATCCAATCAAATGAAAATTTATCAATTCCTTTTATTTTTTAGCAAACAAAGTGCTGCAAAACAGAGGTTTAAAATTAAAACATGGAAAGAAAAATCATGTAATATTCCTATTAGGAACATTATATTATATTATATATATATTATATATATATTATATTATATTATATTATATTATATTATATATATTATAATTATATTATATTATATTATTAATATAATAATAGGAATATTACATGGTTATATTATATTATATTATATTATATTATATTATATTATATTATATTATATTAGCCATCAATACATTGTATGGGTCAAAATTATTGATTTTTCTTTTATGCCAAAAATCATTAAGTTATCAAGTAAAGATCATGTTTCATGAAGATATTTTGTACATTTCATACCGTAAATATATTAAAAATGTATTTTTGTGAGTGGATATACATTGCTAAGGACTTCATTTGATCAACTTTAAATGTGATTTTCTCAATATTTAGATTTTTTTTTTGCCACCTCAGATTCCAGATTTTCAAATAGTTGTATCTCAACAAAATATTCCCCTATCCTAACAAACCAAGCTTATTTATTCAGCTTTCAGATGATAGAAAAATCTCAATTTTGCAAAAATTATCCTTTTGACTGGTTTTGTGGTCCAGGGTCACATATTATATTATATTATTATATTAATACTTTCATTATTTTTACTTCTAGAAGTACATTCTACTGTACATCAGTAATATATTCTGTCTCAATCTCACACAGAGACACACAGAACATGCAGACTTCATATGTAAATAGTGTTTTTGCAGTTTAATGCACACAGACACTAATCCATGTGGCTACTTTTGATTTATTCATCCACAGTTCCCAAATTTCTTGACATTCCATGTTATACAGTAAATTCCATTTTTATGACTCCATCCCATGATTCACTCTTCATTTTCCACATTGCTGAAATCACAGGGCACTATATAACCAAACACACAAACCCTTAGAGAAACCTTTCTAAACTAGAAATTAAAATCTTTATTTGCTTCATATCAGATGAATTTTGCAGCTTTAGCGCTCTTAATTTCCTGTTTATTTCTGTGGTGCTGCTTTGAATCAATCTGCACTGAATAAAACACTGTAGAATTAAAGCTTCGTCCTCGTGAGGTTTGAGCGTCATTCAAAACGCTCGTTCTCCACGGCTTCATTAACTGATTGTGAGTTATTAGTGTAATTAGTTTCTCTCCGCACACTGAGCATCTGAACACATCCACACCGCCGCTGATGATGGAGAAATTAAAAACAAATGATTCAATAAAACAATGTGCATTTGGCATAATCTCTTCCTGCAGATTCATCTTAGTATTTAATTCATAAATATCATCTTTTCCTTTTATTTTCAGCTCTGATTACCATATTTGACCACATGCGCTCCAGTTTTTACTGTAGAGTAGTGATTTATTTATAGTGAAATCATCAATATGTGTTCACCATGATGTGTGTGTGTGACGGCAGGAGAGCAGGCGGGAGAAGAGAGCATCACTCAGATCCTGAAGAAAGCTCACGACAGCAGGAAGACGGCGGAGAACGCGGCCAAAGACCTCCTGACCCGGCTGGACGGCAGCTGCGGCGCGGCGTTCGCGGTGACCGGCTGCAGCGTCCAACCCTGGGAGAGTCTGTCGTCCAACAGCCACACCAGGTGAGAGCGGCTTCAGCTCCAGACAGAGACGTGTTAGAGTGCTTTTGATTGGCAGCTGAAAGACCTGAAGGAAAACCGTCATGGACTGAAGTGACTCTGGGTGTGTAATTCTGTCTGACGGTCTGTACGCGGTTCTGGTCCAGCGGTTGCCCATGACAACACACTCTCGTCCGAGCTGTGTGTGTGTGTGTGTGTGTGTGTGTGTGTGCAGTTTCCCATGAGCCCTCATTTAGATTCACTGCGTCAGTCAGAGGAGAATTTCTGCCATAAAGTGAGATACAGATCACGATACACCGTTTCTTACAGGGGTAGATTAATTACTATTATTGTTATAAAATAATTATAAAAATGTATTGTAAAAATGATAATGTAAATATGTAAATGTAAATATTATGTAAATAATTTAAACCATTTATTAAAAAAATAATAATCATAATTACTCTTATTAAAAAAAATTGTACAAATGTACTAAAACAATCATTATTAATAATTACTCTTATTGTTAAAACATTTTTTTGTAACAATAATTAATAACAGTTTCTCTTATTGTTATTAATGTAATTAACATTTATAATAATAATTACTGTTATTAAAATAATTTTAAACGTTTATTATAAAATTAATTCCTCTTATTGTTAATAAAATAATTTTAAACATTTATTGTATCTAAGTAGTAATTACTTGTATTGTTATTAAAATAATTATGAACATTTATTATAAAGAATAATTAATAATATATACTCTTATTAAAGTAATTATAAAATAATTAATAAAAATGACTTTTATTATAAAAAATAATTAATATTAATATTGAAAATATATATAAATAATTTATTTAATTTTTTTTTTATATATAATAATTACTATTATTAACTAAATGGATTTTTACTCATAAATTTAAAATAGTTTATAACTTTTTCATTCTGTGAAAGATGAAGTTAAGTAAAAAAATACTCCCATTTTTCAGTATTTTTTTATTTTTTGGTATTAATATACGTTAGTGGTGTGTTGGTCATTGTGAAAGTGCAGTTGAATTGATTTAATGCAGACGATCTGATATTAATGACGGACGGTGTGTATGTTGAGATGACGGATGTGTGATGATTCAGTGTGTGTGTGTGTGTGTGTGTGATGATCAGTACTGTGTTAAATACAGCATTTCTCACAGCAGCAATGACAGACAGACATCGGCTTATTGCAGACAGTCTCATACTGTGTTATAGGTACACACACACACACACACACACACACACAGGAGTTTATTGCATGTGACAGCAGGGGAGAGTGAATTGCACTGCGATCCGCTGATGTCTCGTGTAATTTGTCAGGATGCAGCAGCATTTCATTATTTGAGGTAAAAAATAATGTCTGCAGTAATCGTTTCATAACTCTTTAAATGAGAGCAACAATATTTTATATCCAATAAACTACAAATTACAAGTTTTATTGCATTCATGTAACAGTAAAGCAGCTTTTTTTAAGTTTTAAATGAGATTTTTAGGTGCATTTTAGATTATATATTTATTTATTTAAAAATTTTTTGACTGTGTGTGTATATATATATATATGGTAATAAAATATGACAAGATTTCAGAGTTAAACTGTCAGAAAACATTAATCTTGATCATGTCAGATGACACTTAAGCAAAGCATGGTCATGTCAAAATGTCTGAATCATTTTTGGTTCCAAATTTTTATCAGTTTTACTGGTAGAATTTTTGGGTAGAATATGTCACAGTTTACTTTATTTTGCTATTCTCACTTAGTAAAAATATATCAAAAATATAAAAAATGTCTGAATAATTTTTGGTTTGACTATATATATATATATATATATATATATATATATATATATATATATTTTTTTTTTTTTTTTTTTTTTTTTTTTTTTTTTACTATATATATATTAAGTTATAAAATTAATAATAAAAATTACATGCAAATTATTTATTTATTTATTATTTATTTTATTTTATTTTATTTTTTTGAGCTAATAATAAAGCTTTTTTTCGACATCGGTCGATCCTCATGTCAGCAGTACGAGTGAATCTGAACTGTTCTGATCCGTATGTTTTTCCGGAGCGTCGAGGCTTCATCTGTTGTCCTGCAGTGAACGGATGGGATTTCAGACTCTCTGCAGCTTCTCCAGTATCCAGACATTGATTTTTCCCCTCAATCCTCCATTCAGTGTTCTTCATCCAGAGCTCAGATGAAGAGAAAGGGACTGATCCTCTGTGTTTCTCCTCTAAACCAGCTCGAGATTCAGCTTCATGATAACACTGTTCTCTTGTTCAGGTGTTCAGCTTCCAGGATTCACTGTTTTATTGCAGTAATCTCGTCTCGTTCACTGGAGTGTTTAAATGATTATGAGTGTCTGTTGTGTTCTGATCCATGAGGAGCAAACGAGACGTGCAGATCAGGGTTTATAATGACTGACAGAGCTGTGTGTGTGTGTGTGTGTGTGTGTGTCAGGAGTGTTTCTGTGCAGATGGAGGTAATTGGGATTGTCATTGTAATTAGGGACCTCACTAATTGAGGGTCGGAGAATTGGGAGAATCATTTGGAGCCGTTTTCACGCTTCATTGTGACTGTGTGAAGACTCAGACTCACACTGACGATGATTAAACGGCTGGAGAATAATCATAAAAATGTATTAAAAGATAATTTAAAAATTGTTATTATTGTTATTAAATTGATGATAGATGTTTTTCTCATTAAAAACGAGTGTGTGTGTGTGTGTGTGTGTGTGTGTGCAGCACCACCAGCTCGACGGCCAGCAGCTGTGACACTGATTTCTCCAAAGACGACGAGCAGCGGTTGAAGGACTACGTCCAGCAGCTGAAGAACGACCGGGCGGCCGTCAAACTGACCATGCTGGAGCTGGAGAGCGTCCACATCGACCCGCTCAGCTACGACGTCAAACCCCGCGGAGACTCGCAGAGACTCGACCTGGAGAACGCCGTGCTCATGCAGGAGCTCATGGCCATGAAGGTACCGGATATACACGACACCGCACTGTCACTGATGAATCCCAGCATGTGTGACTGCTTAATTCTGCTGCTGTTTCTCCTGCTTTATCTGTCCGTGACCTTCAGCTCTGGCAGCAGCGTGTGTCTCAAATGAGAGTCGTGAGATCAGTTCAGACATGATGAGAGATGATGTCGATATGAACGGCTCTGTCAGCTGACATTTCTACAGGAACACACACACACACACACACACACACACACCAGATCAGTGTGAAAGACTGAACGGATAAATGAGCTTCAGAGATTCACTGTTTGATACAAATATAGTACAAGTACAGGTGCACTGCCTCTGACTGTCTCTCTGTCTGGGATTCCCAAACTTTTCAGCTGAATTTTAATAAATTATCATCAACACATTGACATGTTCACTGTTCTGTCATGTCGGTTAATGGTCACATGACATGCATGTAAACAAATACAATTTTTAATTATTTATTTTCACGTTTAATTTATTTATATTTTATAATTAGTAAGCATTTTATTTTTTATATTGACTTATTTTAATGGTATTAAAAATATTCATATTTTTAATGTTTTCATGATGTTTCATATATTTCAGTGTTTTGTTTTTTCAGTTATTTATTTCAAATAAAATATTTCATCTTTAGTGATTCATTTATTCATTTTAATTTTATTAAAAAAATATTATATTAATTTCATATTTTCATCGTATTTCTTATTTTTGTAAATGTTTTATTTTGAAACATTTTTTTTTATTTTAGCATTTAAAATAATTTATTTTTGTTGTAAAATAAATATTCATGTTTTTACTGTTTTATTTTGATTTGTTTTTATTTATTAATTAAAATTATTTTCTTTTTAATTCAATTATATTTCATTTTTAGGAAGCATTTCATTTTTTATATTTTTATGTTATTAAAAATATTATTCATATTTTCATATTTCATATAAGTTTTATTTTTTTAAATTTATTTTTATTTAAAATAAAATGTCATATTTTTAGTGTTTTATTTGTATTATTTTAAAATAATTTTTACATTTTATAAAAAAAAATCATATTTGTGTAATATTTTAGTAAATGTTAAAATTATTTATTTTACTTTTATTAAAAATAATTCATTTTTTTTATATTCATATTCATGCTTTTAGTAAGTGTTTTATTTGGATTATTTTAAAATGATTTTGCTTTTGTTAAAAAAATAATATTAATATTTTCATGTTTTTATAATATTTCATATTTGTTACTTTTAAAAAAAAAATGATTTAGTTTTCCATTTTTATTAAATAATTATTAGTGTTTCATCAACTCACAAAGCCCAGTTTGGGAATCCCTGGTGTCGTGTTTTTCTCGTGTTGATAATCATGTGAACTTCGCGGTCTGACAGCGTCAGTGTTGATGAGTGTGTGTTTGTGAACCGAGTGCCGAGATGTTTTCTGCTGTGATTTGGATCAGGATAGGTTCTGCATATGATGAGATGAAGCTCTGAACGCAGGTTTTCTCTCTGTGTGTTCAGGAGGAGATGGCAGAGCTGAAGGCTCAGCTGTACCTGCTGGAGAAGGAGAAGAAAGCTCTGGAGCTGAAGCTGAGCACGCGTGAGGCTCAGGAACAGGCGTATCTGGTGCACATCGAGCACCTGAAGTCAGAGGTGGAGGAGCATCAGGAACAGAGACGGCGCTCGCTCAACTCCACCGGCAGCAGCGCTGGAGGAAAAGACAAGAGCGGGAAGGTAAACGACGCACGGCACAACATACGGTCAGGTTTGGAATTAAACCAAATCATTCTGATGACAGACTTTGGCTCAGGTGTTTAAGAACCACCAAACCGAATCTTTTGTTGCACATCAAGAGATTTCCATCGCCTCAATTGAGCGCAGAAGCACTTATGCAGATTTTTTATAGTTTATGCACATCTTGCCATTGTACATAAAAATAGATGGAAGGAAACAGCTACTGACGAAACTGTATTAGCTGACTACTAATTGTTGAATATACAAATAAAATGATTTGCATAAAATGTCATTACTATGAAATAAATATTGAAGGAATCAAAGATTTTGTGATGTTGAGCTGCAGGTTTGAGGTCACAGAGGCTCACTATAACACTGGTCACATTTAGTAGCTGTAAATTGATTGATTGATTGAATCTATTGAGTCTGTGTGGTTTTATAATTCATGCATGCTTCGTCATTGATGGCATTAATCAGCAGTGAGACAATCTGTCCTCCGAACACACTGTACCTGTCTGCATGTTTGTTTGTATGTATGTTCGTCTGCCTGTTTGTCTCTGTATGTCTGTATGTTCGTGTGTGTGTGTGTGTGTGTGTGTGTGTGTCTGTCTGTCTCTCTCTCTCTCTGTCTCAGTATGTTTGTTTGTTTGTCTGTTTCTATCTCAGAATGTTTGTTTGTCTATCTGTCTCTGTATGTATGTTCGTCTGTCTGTCTGTATGTTTGTCTGTTTGTTTGTTTGTCTGTCTGTCTGTCTGTCTGTCTGTCTGTCTGTCCGTTTGTTTGTTTGTTTGTTTGTTTGTTTGTTTGTTTGTCTGTCTGTCTGTCTGTCTGTCTGTCTGTCTGTCCGTTCGTTTGTTTGTTTGTTTGTCTGTCTGTCTGTATGTTTTTGTCTGTTTGTTTGTTTGTTTGTTCGTCTGTCTGTCTGTTTCTTTGTTTCAGTATGTTTGTCTGTCTGTATGATTGTTTGTCTGTTTGTTTGTTTGTCTGTATGTTTGTCTGTATGTTTGTCTGTCTGTCTGTCTGTATGTATGTTCGTCTGTCTGTTTGTTTGTCTGTCTGTCTGTATGTATGTTTGTCTGTATGTTTGTCTGTCTGTATGTTTGTTTGTCTGTCTGTCTGTCTGTCTGTCTGTCTGTCTGTCTGTATGTATGTTTGTCTGTTTGTTTGTTTGTCTGTCTGTCTGTCTGTCTGTCTGTCTGTCTGTCTGTCTGTATGTTTGTCTGTTTGTTTGTCTGTCTGTATGTTTGTCTGTATGTTTGTCTGTCTGTTTGTTTGTCTGTCTGTCTGTCTGTATGTCTGTCTGTATGTATGTTTGTCTGTATGTTCGTCTGTCTGTTTGTCTGTCTGTCTGTTTGTTTGTCTGTTTGTTTGTCTGTCTG